>NC_049904.1:21510676-21656231 GCF_001411555.2 Juglans regia
GAGGCATGTCACACATCCCATATAGAATTCTTGAACCATTGAGGGGTATACCTTCCCCCTCAATGTGCAGATATTTCCCCAGACTCTACTGAGGAAAACATCTCTTAGGTTCGTCTGCTGCCAACAGAGTTCATCGAACTCATTAATTAAGACCTCTCTCTCTACCATAACAGTACGAGCTCCGATACGGGCAGTGTCCGATGTGGCTCCTTCCCTCCCTCGTTTTCGTGTATGCAGTGGAAGAGCCATATCCTGAAAATAGAAAAAAAAAATTATTTACAATAATGCATTTTTTTGTATTAATTTTAAGATGCTCTGAATTAACGTTCGAACGTTTTATCTTTAACGTTCGAACGTTAAAGATAAAAACGTTCGGACGTTAATTTATACGTTCGCACGTAAAATAATGTAAATAAATTTACGTTCAAACGTAAAACAAATACGTTCGAATGTACAGATGTACGTTCGAACATAAGCAGTAAACAAATACGTTCGAATGTACGTTCGAACGTATTTGTTTTACGTGTGAACGTAAATATGAACGTCCGAACGTCGAAGCATGAATAATGTAGAAAATCACTACGTTAGGATGTTATAATTAAACGTCCGACCGTATGTGATTTACGTGCGAAAGTAAATATTAACGTTCGAACGTATGTCGTTTAATAATATTCACGTCCGAATGTAAGACGCTTAACGTTCGAACATGGAAGCCGTAACGGCTCGGTAATTTAAACGTCGTACGTTCGAATGTCTTGGTGAAACGTTCGAACGTTTCGACGCAGAATGGCTGAGTCGACTCAGCCATTATTGAAATCTCGAAAATTTCTCTACAAGGGTCTAAATGCCGAAATGTCACCATGTAAATAAAGTATACACTTCAAGAAACATTTCTACGGTGACTATTCGGCCAATGACTGGTCGTGGTGGCCGGAAAATGAAGTTGAAAATCCGGTAATATTTATCCGGTTTTAAACCAAACTCAATCCAAATGTCAATCTAAATCTCAATAAAATACATGTTATTTGCATAAAAGATGAATGCCTACCTTTTAGTGACGGTTGTGGCGGAGTTGACGGCAGCGGTGACGGCGGCGTGGCGACAAATAACGGAGAAGACGATGGATACGGGCAGGGAAATGCGTTTCGACGTTCGGTTTTGGCCTTATATACATAGAACGTTCGAACGTACTTATTATTACGTTCGAACGTTTGTCAATATAATATATTATATTATAAATGTTTAAGTTATATATTAGGATGTTATATAATATTATTGACAATTAGATTATTGGTTTTGTTGTGAGTGCTTCTTATATTTATAAAGTTTAGCAATATATAAAATCCGCTCCGACTCCGACTCCGACTTGTCGGAGCGGAGTCGGATTTTTTTATTATTTTTTTTATCTTTTTTAACTTCATATTTGACCCACTTTTTTTTTAAAAAAAAATTTGTGAGCTTTTAAATTTCAATTTTCTCAACATTACCTGTGGGAATTAATTAAACTTTTGATTATAACAAGAAATACAACTAAATAAAACAAGTAACATAATAACATGCATTCAAAAATTAAAAAGAAAGTCCTATTGCAATAGAAACGACGCCGTATTATATAGTAGTATACTAACTAATATAAATCTATTTTATATATTATATATATATGAAAATTTATAAAAAAAATATATGATATATATTATTATATATGAATATTAAAAAAAAAGCACCGAAATATTAATAATAAACTAATATACTTGATATATATATTAATATATATAAATATTAGTTATACTAATAATTATATTAGTATTAGTTATTATTAATACTATATATTATAGTATTATACTAATAGTGATATTAATAATATATCACTATTATAGTGATTAGTATAACTATATTAGTATTAGTTATAGTGATTTAGTATAACTATATAATATATTAGTATAAGTTATAATACTATAAGTTATAACTGTAGTCTATATTAGTATTAGTATTAGTTATAGCGATTAGCATAACTATATATTAATATTTGTTATAGTGATTTTAATTTAGTATAACTATATAATAGTATTAGTATAAATATTATTATATTACACTAGCTATATCACTGATAGTATTAGTATACTAATGTCTAATACTAATATATCACTATAGTTAATAGTATCACATAGTAATATAGTATTAGTAATTAATACTATAATGCTTTATATAGTAATTTATATATAGGCTTAAAGTGGTTTACTAATAGTATTAGTATTAGGCCATAAATCTAATTATTATACTAATGTATATTAGAATTACTAATATATTTATCAAAATGAATATGTTGAGAATTTATTAGGTCAAAAAATATAATTAATACAAGATATTGGTATATAAAATTGATATGAATAATACTTTAGTTATTATACATTAGTATTATATGTTATTATAAATTTATAGATTAGTGTTTATCCATTAGTATATGTATTACAATATTTCATGTTGATGTTATTATGCATCTTAGTGTTTATAGTATATTATATATACATTAGTATTACATGCTATTATATTTATACATTAGTAATTTAGAACAACATGGTAGTAATATTGTAAATTTTTAGTAGTATGATATTTACATATAGTCATATACTAAATTATTATTAGTAAATTTAGTCTTAATATTATAGTATAAATATATTATTTAACTAGTATAAATATAAGTAATTTAGAAAAACACATATTTTGTGCATAATATATAAATTATATTATGCACAAAATACTATACAATGTAGTATATATATTATATTATAAGTTAAGTATAGTAGGAATCTTACGTTCGAACGTTTGAAGTTAACGTTCGAACGTTAAACTAAGAGGAGGGAATTTTCCCGCTCGATGTTTAATATCTGTGTGATTATTTAGACGTAAGGATGTTTATACTATACGTTCGAACATCAAATCCGTCAACGTTCGAACGTTAGTCAAATTAGTGCGGGAGATTTCCCGCTCAAATATGGTAACACTTTCATGAAATGTACGTTCGGACGTTTAAGTAGTATGTTCGAACGTTTATCTATAAATCTACAAACGTTCGAACGAGAAATTGTGATACATTCAAACATATATGAGGAAAGTGCGGGAACTTTCCCGCTAGATTTCATGTTATATCATAAGAAGAGTACGTTCGAACGTGTATTTTAAACGTCCGAACGTTCTGGGCGGGAATAATTTTAGAATTAACGTTCGGACGTTTAAAGTTAACGTTCGAACGTTTAAACTAATAATTTTAGAACTTAATCAGTACGCGCACGGGAGGATGCCCATTATTTCTTTTCTCCCGTGCGTGCAACAGAAAGAGAAAGAGAGAGAGAGAGAGATTTCGACGAGAGAGAGATTTCGACGAGAGAGAGAGAGAGAGTCAGAGAGAGAGAGAGAGTTAGAGAGAGAGAGAGAGAGTTAGAGTGAGAGAGAGTTGAGTTAGAGAGTGAGAGAGAGGTGAGTTTTGGTAAGATAATATTTTTATTTCTTGTCTTTATTTAAATTTTATGATATTTATAGAATGTGTTTTTTTTATAGAATATTTCTAATAAGTTTGTGTTGTATTTTTTTGAAGGATTGCTTGTTTTGGGAAGTTTGAAGATTTTGATTTGTAAGAGGATATTGTGAGTGCTAGGTATATTTCTAAACTTTATCAATATGTTGTTGTGATTTGATGCTTACTTTTTATCATATTGTGATTATTGTTTGTATAGGTTGTAAATAGTTTGTGAGTTATTCTAAATATGTTGTGATATAAATTTGAAATATTGTGTTTATTATTAAAAATATATTGTCATTAGGCTTTGTTAATACATGTTTATTGCTTATTCAAGTTTAGAAATATGTTAATACATGTGGCATGTTATTTTGTGAATATATTGTGAGTTATCACTTTTATATGTTGTGATGTGGATTTGATATATTGTGATAATAGTATTTAAGTATGATAATTAAATATTTATAATAATAATTAATATATAAGTAATAACAAGCATAAAAGTAACTCTTTAAGAATTATAATAATTAAAATTATTGTATAACCATTGAAATTTAAGTATGATAATTAAATATTTATAATAATAATTAATATATAAGTAATAACAAGCATAAAAGTAACTCTTTAAAAATTATAATAATTAAAATTATTGTATAACCATCGAAATTTAAGTATGATAATTAAATATTTATAATAATAATTAATATATAAGTAATAACAAGCATAAAAGTAACTCTTTAAGAATTATAATAATTAAAATTATAGTATAACTTTTGAAATTAAGTATATCAATTAAAATTATACTTTAAGAATGATGATCTTGTACACAACGAGGAAATATTATCTTGAAGAAATGTTGAAATTTCAATTTAATTGCTTGACTGTCATAGTCTCTTCGGCCTTGAGAGTTGTCAAGGTCGGACAGTTTGTGACGGTTAAGTAATTAGACTAAAATTTAAAGATTTCTTCAAGATAATTCTCCCTCGTTGTGTACAAGGCACGAAACTTAGGGTCACATAATTATCTTCCATCTCTCTTTAATTTAACAATATAACACTACTTGAAGGTGACATTGTTAATGTAAACAACATGGAGACATTGTTAGTATGATTTTTTGCTAGATGCGTGTGACATTGCATAAATATCCTTAGACCCGTTCGGGAATCAGTGTACATTTATGTGTCCACTGATTCCTGAATTGTCCAGTGTGGACAGTTTGAGATTATATTATCTGTATTACACATTTTTGTTACTCGCTACTTTCCACGTTTAATATGAAGTTACGGTATCTTCTTCTATTATTCTTCGGGTATATTGTTCGTAGGGTCACAATCCTGATATTTGAATATGTATACTTGGAGAATTATGGGGAGGTGCTGCCGGAATTTCTACTAACGTGGAAATTAGTAGAGTGACGAGATTTGTGTAATATGGAGAATATAATCTCGAATGGGATAGGACCAACTACCTTATCAAAAAAGTAATGAGAATTGGAGGCAAGACATGCATGTGAATTTTCAATGTACGTGTTATTACTATCTGGATGTTTTTAGAAATGGACAAAAATTGGATGCGTCTGGACGATAGACTTGGAAAGGATTACGTACCCTATGCATGTGGAGTAAGAACTTTCATTGATTTTGCACGGGCCTCTGCTGATAGTCGTGGTTACATTAAGTGTCCATGTCGAGGGTGTAAAAATTTGTGTGCGATAGGATTGGATGAAGTAGAGCGTCATATATTTATGAACGGTATGGATCTGGGATGGGTACTGCATGGTGAGCCGTATGAAGGGTCAGCAGATGTATTGGTCGATCATCACAATTATTTACGGCACATGGATGATGATTATGAGCATGATGAGATGGAGGAGATGTTGGGTGACATTGGAGCTGGGATGTTTATGGATGAGGTTAACGACAATGCCTCAAGTGGTGGATCAGGGACTGATTGTGAAAATTTTCCTTCACTGTGGGAAGATGCAAAGCGCGAGCTTGACCCAGGTTGTACAAAACATTCCAAAATGTCGTTTATTGTGCGGTTGCTTCACATAAAATCATTGTGTGGGATGTCGACGAAAGCAATAAACATGGTATTGGACTTATTTAACGAGGTGCTTCCCGAAGTCCAAGTCCAAGTCCTGAATCCATTGAGGACTCCCCACTCGAGGAATCTGTTCCTGAAGATCAAGCTAACACAGAAGAGAACAACAGCCAGTTGACACCTGCCAGTAAGGAATAATTATATATATAGTTAATAATTTTTTCTCAATAACTATATAATTATAATTATAGTATATCTATTATTATCATGTAGTTGATGCATCTGCACGTCGCGGTCGTGGCTATACACGTGGAATCTCTCTTGAAAAAAATAGAAGGCACGGTAAACTGAAGGTCACAATTCCTGATAATTCCACTGGAGGAGTGGATGATAGTGCAGCAGCGCTTTCCTCCTATATTGTCACAGTAGTTCGAGCTTATGCTCCATTTTATGTGCGCTCATGGCGAGATGTTCCGAATGAGATTAAGGAGCACATTCGAAGTCGTGTGCTGGTGAGTTTACTTTTCAGTACATTTTTTTCACTTAGATTAATCTATTATATTTTTTACCTGATTCCCTTGTTAGGATGAATTCGACATCGACTTTAGCCGTAGCGAGGATTTGAGAACCGTGAATGAGTTGATGGCTACACTATTCCGACGTCACAAAGGACGATGTCATGACCACTTCAAGAAGTTTGAGACGTTGGAAGAGGTTGCGCAATCTCCTTTTCAGCAGATGAAGTTAGATGATTGGAGAAAGTGTTGTGATCTTTTCGCATCTCCAGATTATCAGGTATTTTACATTTATATCTTTAAATTATTTACATTCATATTCGTTTTATACATTATATGTATACATATTGCAATTAACATTTTTAATATATTTTGTAGCACTTGAGTTCTACAAATGCACAGAATAGATCCGTTCTGACTGTCCACCATCGTGCCGGTTCAAGGTCATTCCACCGTCTTGCTGAAAAAATGGTAATTAAAAAATTATAGAATTTATTTATTTTCCTGATATTCTTTCTGATAAGTACTAACATTATCTTTTTAAAATTGCTAATATTGTCGCTTTGTTAGAAACGTGATGATCCTGAAAACTTTTCCCTCGTTCATGTCTATGCTGCTGCTCACACTAATGAGCATAGTGAGTGGATGGATCCTGTCGCTGCAGATAATTATGTAAGCAGTGTTAATTTTGTTAAATAAATTTTTTATAGAACATTTTAATAGTTTATTTCTTATTTCTATTTCTTTTAATACGTTACTAATTATTTACGATCATTACCTTTTAAATTGCAGAACAAAATGTTGGAGATGCAGTCGACTTCTGCGGAATCCTCTCCTAGTGACATAGACATATTCACCCAAGTGCTCGGGCCGCAGTCTAGTATGGCAAGAGGTTTGGGACGATCTATCAAGCATAAATGTTCATCCTCCTCAACCTCATCGGCTTCACAAATTAATAATCTTACAGCAGATTTAGAAGCTGCACGGCGTGAGAATGAGTATATGAGGTCGAGACAGCAAGAGTTAGAGTCTCTCTTAGAACGACAGTCTCATTTAGAGACGCGTTTGCAGGACCAACAGAGAGACCAGGAGGAAAGAATACGCAGTGAAGTGCAAGAGCAAGTGCAACGAGAGATGATGGTGCAAATGGAGCGTGTTATGTCGTTGCAACAGAATCCCCGTGGGCGAGGGAAAAAGAAGAAATAAATTTTATCAATATTTCTGACTAGTTTTAATATCTAATTTTGTACTTTCATAAGACATTGTTACTTCTTAATTGGGTATGTAATATGATACTATTGGTATTTTGTTTTTAAATTTTATGAAATTAGTATTTCTTATCTGTACGTTCGAATGTAAATAAAAATCGTTCGAACGTTGGTTCACACTGTACCAAACGTTCGAACGTAAATACAATTGAATCGTTCGAACGTTAAACCGACTAACGTTCGAACAAAGAACTTGCATTCGGACGCTCCTTCGTTTACATTCGAAATAACGTCCGAACATTAAACGCGCTACGTTTGAACATTTACGTTTACGTTCGAACAAATATTCGAACGTTTATTGTAATTAACGTTCGGACGCATTAACATGCGAATGTAAATATGATACGTTCGAACGATATACAACAAACGTCAACTTCTCTCATTCGAACGCCAATCGGGTCGGGTATAACGTCCGAACGTTTAATTTTACGTCCGAACGTGATTTTCTGTGACAGTTCATAACCGTCACAAAAAAAGGAACGTTCGAACGTTGTACCGAACGGAACACTTCCAACCGTCACTAAAAATATTTTTTGTGACGGTTCAACAGTAAACCGTCACCAAATGTTTTCTGTGACGCACTTTACGTGACGGTCATGGTGACGGTTTCAAACCGTCACCAAATATGTTTAGTGACGGTTTGCCATTTTTTTGTGACAGTTTCCTCTGTCACAAAATACACATTCTGTTGTAGTGATGCCACTGTGTCACCATTGATTTAGTACATATGCTTGTTTGGGCCAGCATGAGGTTGTGACACCGCATGGTGGAATATGTAATTTTCCCTTGAATTTTTCATTAAAAAGTCATTTGGTATAAGCCATAAGTAGCAATAATTTTAATCAACATCCAGTTTTGACAGATTTGCAAACTTAATTAGAATTATTATTCTCTACTATTGTTAAATCCCATTGTCGAGTGTACCTATGAAAATAGAGAAGTTAACAACTAAATTATTTTAATGTGATGTTGTAACCTTAGTCTTGTTTTGGTCGACTATTTATGTTGATATCATGACCATGGATTAGTATATATGCAATCTCGATTATATAAAAAGGTTGATAGTCTTTTAGCGAAGCCAAAACGATTTGGTGTATGGAAGTTGGGATTTTTTTTTTTCTAGATATTGGAATTAATTTTAAGCATATAAAACTAAATGATTTTTTTATGAAAAGATCAAAATTATATTTCAATGGTTAGAATATATATTAACAAGGATTCTCAAAATATTCTTCCAGTCAGTGCGACATGTAAAAAAACAATTGTGATTATGTAAAAATTGCACCCACAAGAGTGCATGTGGCTCCGATCCAGTCCCACTGCAATCAGCTCAAGGGTGTCTCAACCAATTATCAATGTTGCATGCCTTATCAACCTCCATGGTATATATTCCAAGTCTTGATTGTTCTCTTACAACTAATTATTAATTAGTTGTATGTTTGATTTGTTATAAAATCTGTTTTTAATAGATTTATTGTGATTGTAGGTGCAATACCAAGTGAAATTGGTAATTTGTAGAATCTAGAGCATCTCATTCTGGGAGGTAACAATTTTAATGGCACAATTCCACTGGAGATATTCAATATCTCAACATTACAAGAGTTAGCCATAGTAGAAAATCACCTCTCAGGGACTCTTCCATCAAATATGGGTCTATTCCTTCCAAGTCTCATGGGGATTCTTTTGGGGGGTAATGAACTTAGTGGAACGATTCCAAGCTCTATTTCTAATGCTTCACAGCTCATTGTAGTCGGCTTGTCAAGTAACTCATTTTCAGGCTTAATTCCAAAAACACTTGGTAATTTAAGGCTCCTCCAGCGACTCAACCTTGGATTCAATAATTTGACCATTGAATCTTTAGAATTGAGTATTTTCTCGTATTTTTCAAACAATGCATATCTCAAAATTTTGCGCTTGTCTAGGAATCCACTAAATGGAGTCCTTCCTAGCTAATTCCATTGAAAACCTCTCGATCTTTCTAGAAACACTTGATCTCACAGACTGCAATATTGAGGGCAATATTCCCATAGACATTGGCAAATTTAAGTAGATTGATATTTATGTCCTTGGGCGACAATGATTTGGTTGGGCCTATTCCAACTACCATAGGAAGATTAATCATGCTCCAACTTTTGGACCTTTCTGGTAATAGACTAAAAGGTCCAATCACGTTCGATATCTGTTACTTAGGGAGATTAGGAGATTTATCTTTAGCTAGCAACAATCTTTCTGGACAAATTCCCGAAAGCATAATAATATGACTTCATTAAGATATCTCAGCTTAGCCTTCAACCAATTAACTTCAAGGATTCCTTCGAGCTTGTGGAGGCAGACAAATCTCTTGGCGGTCGACTTGGCATCAAATTCCCTAAGTGGCTCTCTTTCATTAGATATTGGAAATATGAAGGTTCTGACAATATTGAATTTATCAAGAAATCAACTATCAAGTCATATCCCAGAAACAATTGGTGGGCTCATATCTCTAGTCAATCTCTCTTTGGCAGTCAATCAATTAGAGGGCTACATTCATATATCTTTTGGTGGATTAGTAAGCTTGGAGTTGTTAGATCTTGCTGGTAACAACTTATCTAGAGAGATACCCAGGTCCTTAGAAGTGCTACGGCACCTCAAATATCTAAATGTCTCCTACAATAAACTACGAGGAGAAATTCCAACACAAGGAAAATTAGTTAACTTCTCAGCCGAATCATTCATATCAAATGATGCGCTTTGTGGTGTGATTAGACTGAATGTTCCTCCATGCAAAGAAGCTTCTCTTGGACCAAGAAAGGTAATGGGGGTGCGTATATTAAAATATGTATTGCCCACATTGGGGTTAATGATTGTAACACCCCGACCCTGAGGGTCCGGAGAGTTAACTCATAAAACCTGATAATCAACTCTAACAAGGCTAGAGTACTTCCAAATTCAAGAATTTATCCATTTTCCCAAACCTCAAATCGAACGTATATACTTCAATTAAATAAATCAAATAAACTCATCTATCCAATATTCAATCCAACAACCCAAATAAAATCAACTCTTCTTCATGTCTCAAATAACAACTAGAAATAATATAACATTAACATAAGTATCCATAAACTGTCTAAATCCATTGAAGCAAACTTAAGAAAGATAATTAACCTCCAACACCAACACTAATATCATGAGATATCCAACAACAAAACAATGCTAATCTTCTCCATAGACTCTAATACTGATCTTCAGCTGAGCCATCGATGTCATCTGAAATATTATGAAGATTAACGGGGTGAGTTATCAACAACTCAGTAAGCAGAGAGCATATACTAGCATGTAAACATGAGCATTTATAACATTTGATAAGCCGAACAGAACATTTACTTTCAGAATGTAGAAACAAAACTTGTACAAAAACATTAGAGCGAAATTTTCAGAAAAATGAACTTATTCCAAAAATAGAATCCGTTGACATTTCTAAACTGAAACATTATAATCTTATCTTCATTTAATATCACATCGGGACAATACCATGTTTAACCCCCGTGGTAGGGTTATAAACCACCATTATACCCGTGGCTGGGCCATATTCCATGTTTCACCCCCGTGGTAGGGTTATAAACCACCATTATACCCGTGGCTGGGCCATTTTCCATGTTTCACCCCCGTGGTAGGGTTATAAACCACCATTATACCCGTGGCTGGGCCATTTTCCATGTTTCACCCCCGTGGTAGGGTTATAAACCACCATTATACCCGTGGCTGGGCCTTAACAGAAACAGAACGGATTTCATCGAAAATCCGGTTACAATCATATACAGAATCAGAACATCATGCCAAGATTCTCAGATGATACCTCATATCAAAACAAAACATTGAAAGGCTTCAGATCATTTCACATGTTCGAGATAAACATAAACAAAATATTCTCATTTGTTCATAACAAAATTTCCAGATTTTCATATTCGCTCTTTTACATAGTTCAGAAATAAAGTACACAAAATTTGCTCATGTCTACACTAGTCATGACAGAAAAACATTTTCCCTTATATAAAATTTATGCATATGCAGAATAAACATTTGAGGTTGTTTTCAGATCATCTCTTTCAAAAATAAACACATTTATTCTCAAAGTCAACCTCCTTTCATTTATTTTATGCAAAACTAGTATATAAACCCCGCTTACCTGGACTTCTTAGCTTTTCAGAAATTTCTTCAAAAAATGTTGAGTCGACTAATAATCGTCACCTATAAAAAAAATAATCACACAATTTCCGTAAGTTTTCAACCAATTACGGATTTCCATATTTAAGCCTAAGCTTCTAAAATAATCTATCTTAATTTCTCAAAACTTAAAAATCCTCATAATCCCAAAGTATATCATTACTTCATAAAATCACCAATATCCACCACAACCCACGTCATACACAAAACACCAATATTTAAACCCGAACAGCCAACAAATCTCATAGTCTAAACCAATCATACTAACAACTCCATCACCCAATCCAATCAACCCCGTTACTCCTCGGACTCAGTCCGGCAAAACCAACCAGCAATTAAAATACAGTGTAATGTGCTAGTGCAAAAATACATTAAATTCACGAGAATTCTTTGAAAAAAATACTTACATTGCTATATAATGATTTCCGAAGGATCACGAAACTGAAAAAGGCGACGTCTGAGCAACACCACAGTGTAAAATACACTGTGGCCGTGGGTCACAAATACCCACTTTTCAACGGAGACAAACGAAGACCCCAAAATGATAGGGTAGGGCCTAGAGAGGTCGGTGAAGCCAATGGTGGTGGTGGTTTGCCGTGGGTGGCGGCGCAAGGGGTGTTTTTAGGCCAAAGGCCGAAATCGGAGATAGGCTTGGTTGTGCTTCACCGGTGACGGATCGGAGCCGGGGTTAGGTCCATTGGGTTGCCAAGAGGTCGGGGATGAAGTGGTAGGAAGATGGTGGCCGGTGGTGGCGCGACGGCGGCGCAGCGGCGGAAAGAGTGCCGCGGCTTCGTGGGTCTCGTGGGGGCTAACGGCGGCACAAGGGGGCTAAAAATGGAGGGGTAGGTCGCCGGCGGGAGGGGAACACGGTGGGGGCGGTGTCGCGGACGGCGGGCTCGACGGCGGCGGGCTGGGTGAGGCGGAGGCAGAGGAGAGAGAGAGATCGCGCGGGAGAGAAGAAACCGAAGGAAAATAAGGAGAAAAGAAAAAAAGAAGGAAAAGAAAAGGAGAGGAAAGAAAAAGAGGGGAAAAGAAATGAGGTCCAATCCTCATAACTTGGGTCACGAAAATGATCCAACGGAAACGATTTTAAAACAGCAAGTAAAATAAAATAATTCAAACGTAATGATTAAAATGAAAATAAATAATTAAACCCCACAACAAGTTAATTTAATTTGAGAAGAAATTTAAACGCATAAAAATAATTAATTTAGAGAAAGCACTTCAAAAATAATTTTCACAGAATTAAAATCATAAAAATAACACAACTATAAATCCAACAATTTTAAAACAAGAGAATAAATTTTTGAATAAATAATAAAAATCCTTCAGTAAAAAATTACACTAAAATACGGGGTGTTACAATGATACTTGTAGTATTCATTGTACTAGTCTCAAGAAAACTCAATGGGAAGAAGAATTCAAAACTTTCCAACAAAAAAGACTCAATGCCTTTATTAACATGGAGAAGAATTTCATACCAACAACTTTTACAAGCAGCAAAAGGGTTCGATGCAAACAACTTACTTGGGGAAGGGAGTTTCGGCTCAGTTTATAAAGGGACACTCTTAGATGGTACATACGTTGCAATAAAAGTTCTAAACTTGGAACTAGAAGGTGCATTCAAAGTTTTGACACTGAATGCAAGATATTACGACACATTCGTCATCGAAATCTTGTCAAAATCATTAGCGTTTGTAGTAACATTGACTTCAAAGCACTTGTTTTGGAATACATGCCTAAAGGGAACCTAGAGATGTGGTTGTATTCTAACACCCATTACTTGAATATGCTACAGAGGCTTAATATAATGATTGATGTGGTAGCAGCACTTGAATACCTTCATCTTGGTTATTCAACACCTATTGTTCATTGTGATTTGAAGTCGAGCAATGTCTTATTAGATGAAGATATGGTTGGACATGTTGCTGATTTTGGCATCGCCAAACTCCTAAGTATGGAATTTGTCTCACACAAACAATGACCATGGCTACAATTGGGTATATGGCACCAGGTAATGTCCAATACTATTTTTATCATTCTAGTCTTGCATAGATACATAAATGTTTTGCTTTGGTAACATATATATGGACCTTTGCACTTAATCTATTTGGATTGTCATCAGGGTTGGCTCAATAGCAAGGCCATTTAGGCAATTGCCTAAGGCCCCAACGCTATGCAAGACCTTCAAAAGTAAAAGTGAGGTGTTTTCTTTTTAATTCTTTTTGAAATAAAATAAAAACCATTTCATTAAATAAAATTTTAAATAATTTATATGTTTTTTTTTTTGCAAGGCTTCATAACTCAAAATTTAATTTTTAATACAATGAATTATTTATAGTTTTAATAACTTTTTTAAGATCTTGCTAAATTGAGGCCTCATTTTAAGTTGTCGTATTACATACGAATTCAAAAAAATTTATGTTTTAATAAAATCTCATTTTATTGAAAATTTTGAAAATATATTATATAATATTTTATATTTTATTGTATTATAATTACTAATGACTCACTTTAATTTTTCCTTAGGCCTTCTTTTGTATTAAGCCGTCCCTAGTTATCATATGTGTAATGATATGTTTTAACGTGTGCAGAGCATAGATCTGAAGGAGTTGTTTCTACAAGAGGTGATGTGTATAGTTAAGGAATCTTATTGATGGAAACTTTCACAAGAAAGAAGCCCATTGTAGAGTATGGACCTGCTTATCAGCAACTATGGGCTTGGCTTTGCATTGTTGTGCAGATTTGCCTGAACAGAGGATCAATATAAAAAATGTTTTAGTAAGACTTAATAAGATCAAATTAAAGTATCTACATGATCATGGAGGATGGTAATTTGAGTATCAAGTTTCTTTATAGCTAGAGTTTATCACCAATCTACAGTTTAATCTACAATCAGTACGTTATTTATCTATCGCACTTATTCGAACTTGTTCATGAACTGTTTGATTAATTATTATTTTCTTAGACGAATAAGATTCATTGAAAAAATCTTATACATGAATTCATATCAATAATTACTTAATTATGTCAAAGTTATATGAATTAAATTGGCAATGTAATTTCTAAACTATACTTAAAAGTTAATAAACTACCAAATCCTTCCATTGGCACAAGCTATATATATATATATATAAATATTTATATATACATATATATATATATATATGAGTTCTATAAAAAAACAGATTGAATGTGTATAGCGCGCGAACACACAAAATATCTTAGCTCTATCCACAAACTTCCACAAAACAACTTTGAACTAATATAAATAATATAGCTATTATAAATGCATATCAGTATAATAATTTATAATATTCATATTGACTCAAATCATGATATCCATTGTATCATCGTGCTAACAACATGATTCTCTCTTATATTTTTAAATACTTGCGAATGCTTGGCATAAAGTCTAATATAATATCTACAAAATAATAAATTTGAAGTTGTACGAATTTATACAAGTCATAACGAGTTTTGATACGATAATAAAAAAACAAGAATGATCCCAACATTTCTAAGCTCCCAACATTGCAAGAGAGAAGCAAGGGGTTGAAGTTAGGAATCTCGGTAATCCTTGTTTTGGCAGTTTGGATAAGTTTTCGTATTGGATTTTCCACTCTCTTCATGAATCTATGGTGCCTTGAGGGATGTGGCATTGCCCATTTTAGAGTTGTATAGTAATAAGAAGTTTTTGAATATGATGGATATTGGTTTGTATTACAATACAAAAAGGAAACTGCAAGCATTGAGGGAAATTGCAGGAATTAATATTTCGATCCAAAATTAAGATCTTAATAAAGAAAAAGAAAACAGTTAAATACACTAAGATATAATAAATATAAACAAATACATTGTTCCTCTTAGGAAAGAAAACACATATTGGAGGGGATAAGTTATACCAGACCCAAAGTAGTTTTCTAATCCCAGCCTCGGTCTCATCAAGGTTCAGGGTGGAAGAAAGAGAGAAGGAAGGAGAAGATAAAAAGCTGAGAAAGCACAGGGTGTCAGGAAGAAAATAGGAGATGTGACATAAAGGAGAGAGGATGTGGCATAAAGGAACAAGGGGCAGAAGATAAAGAGGAGGGAACCAAATGATTTCATGGCCTTCTTCTTCCGAACTTCTTCCAGACTTTGACTTTGACCTCTCCTTCAACTTCTTCAACTTATGAACTAGAGCACTAATGACAGGCTCACCTTTAGAAAATAGATATATGATCTCCATTGTACAACAAGGATGAGTGACCATGAGAGCTTGTAAAACAATTATTTTATAGTGGATCCTCCCACCCCCCCCTAAACGACCCATGGACGTAGATATTATGCAAATCACGTAAATCTGTGTATCTCCATCTCTTTTATTTTCTTTGCATTTATTTTCTATTCACTACAATGGATGTAAGCACCGTCATTGTACAGCCACACTAGACCATCGCTGGTGGCTCCACACCACACCGATCGAGCGGCGGATTGCCATAACAGGCTGGGATTGACTATTTCTCTCCTTTCGACCTGTTGTCCTATTTTTAGGCATTAACAGTTAGCGTTATTTGTGGGATCTGATTTACTTTCTACACCAAAAGGGAGAGAATGATGATTTTCGGGTGTGCTACATAATCACCGAACGAGCAGATGACATCCACTCATATAGGAGCCCTCAGCCTTTCAGTTTTTATTTTTATAAAAAACATTGCTGTAGAAAATGGGCGACTGAGCCCATTCTTGCCCAGGTGGGGACCCAAGTTACTCTCCACTTGAGCTGCAAACGCTCAGTGCACTTTGGGTGCATTATGCAAAAAGAGGTGGGAGTAAATGGGTGAGTACTGTGGACTTAAATGCACTATGTGCATGCACATCCACCTTTTGAGTCACTGCATTGTGCGCCTACACATGTCAGGCATAGCACTGTGTATTTAGGTGCACAGTGCCATGCACATCCCATTGTGCCCTATGGGTGTACGTTGTCGTGCAGCCAGAGGCGTGCAGCGTCTTGCCTTGAGTTCGGTTGGCCCGCCAGCAGTTTCAAGCTTCATCGCAACGGCCCCCATCCATGGGGGCCGTGAACAGTGCACCTAGTGTGCATCTCACCGTGCACATTAGAGAACCACTTGGACCAGCCATGGTGCGCAGCCACTGAAACACCCTATATTTTAGTGTATTTTTTTTGAAGGATTATTTTTTATTTATTCAAAATTTATTTCCTTGTTTTAAAATTGTTGGAATTTTAGTTGGTTTATTTTTATGATTTTAATTTTGTGAAAAGTAATTTTTGAAGTGCTTTCTTAATATTAATTATTGTTATGCATTTAAATTTCTTTGCATATTAAATTAACTTAATATTGGATTTAATTATTTATTTTCATTTTAATCATTACATTTGAATTATTTTATTTTACTTCTTGTTTTGAAATCGTTTCTGTTGAATCATTTTTGTGACCCAAGATGTGAGGATTGGACCTCATTTCTTTCCATCACTTTTTCTTTTTCTCTTTTTCTTTTCTTCTTTTTTTCTTTTCTCCCCTACTCTTCCCGCGCGCGAAGGCTCTCTCCCCGGTGCGATTCCATCTTCTCCACCCAGCCACCATCGCGCGCCGCCGTATGCCTCACCGCCCAGCCCACCTCCTTCCCCACCTGCCGGTGACCCCTCCCCTCCTATCTCAGCTCCTCCCGGGCCGCCGTTAGCCCCCACGAGCATCACCAAGCCACAGCCTTCTCTTCGCTTGCGCGCCACCGTCGCGCCACCTTCGGCCACTATTTCTTCACCACTTCATCCTCGACCTCCTAGCAACCCAATGCACCCAACCCCAGCTTTGATCCACGACTGGTGAAGCACATTCGTCAACATTTCCGTTTTGGGCTTTGTGGTCTTCGACCGCCCTTTACGCCGCCACCCACGGCCAACCACCACCACCACTAGCTTCACCGACATCCCTAAGCCCTACCCTATCAATCTCGGGTCTTCGTTTGTACCCGTTCAAAAGTGAATTTTTGAGACCCACGGCCACAGTGCATTTGGAACTGTTTTGTTGCTGCGTTGCCGCTTCTTACAGCTCCGTGATCCTTCAGAAATTATTATATAGCATTGTAAGTATTTTCCAAAGAACTCTTGTGATTTAAATGTATTTTTGCACTAACTCATTTCACTGTGATCTCGTTGGTTATGCCGGACTGAGTCCGAGGAGTAGGGGGTTCGGATGGATTGGAGAATGAAGTTGGTTGTGTGATTGGATTGTGTTGACGCTTGTTGATTGTTGGTTATTGGATATTGTGTCGGTTCATGTACATTGCATATTTGCACGCATGATCATGTTTGTAAAGGAAACTGGGTTTTCGTGTAATTGCATTCATGTTCATGTGTTTAATGAAAACTGGGTTTTCATGTGAAAATGTTTTTAGGTGCGTGTGTATCACGACCCTAAGTTGAGATGTGGCATTATCTCAGTGGAGCTCCTTGGTCACTCGGGAGCGAAATATACTAAGTGACGTCCCCTGGATTGACGCTGGGCGACAATGGGATCAGACGAGATGGTCTCGTGCCGACTCCGTGGTCCCTCTGCTGGTGGGGACTAGAGGAAGCTTGGCCACGCTCTGGGTCCCTCTGCCGACTCCGTGGTCCCTCTAAGTTGCATAGAGGATGCTTGGCCACGTAAGCGCCGGGCGTGGAACTGGGCATTGCTCCTTGCGTAGAGGATGCTTGGCCACGTACGTGCTAGATGTGGAACTAGGCATCACTACGAAGCCAGGGTGTGCAGATGATCCCTATGGGAGATCATGGTGCATAACGTAAAATGGACTATTTTCTGAGAAAATAGCGTGTGTTGGATTTTGTAAATTGTGTGATCATTTTCTGGGAAAATGTGTTGCAGATATCTTGGGCCAAATGGGATTTTGGCGTGTGTTGGAAAATATTCATTTTCGGGGAAAATGATGTTTTGAGAATAATGCATATTTCATCATATGCATGCATGTTGGTTGCATTAATGCATTTTGATCTTGTGAGTTGTTTGGTTTATACTTACCTGCGGTACCGTTTTATGGTAACGCAAATTTTGATGCAGATGAGGTTGAGGGTGAGCTTGAGGATTCGGCTTCGCCCGAGGAGTGATTCAGGATCAGTCGTATCTATATTTGGGACTTATATTATTTTTGTTTTGGATGACTGTATAACTACTTTTTAAACCTTTACTGATGTTTAGATTGTGTTTAAATTCTGGTACTTAGTTGACTTAATCCGCTGCGTTGTTATTGTACACCGTTGCATGTACACACACTTACCACCATCGTTGGGATGCATGACCGTGTTGTCATCATTCAGGTGTCTCGATTCTCGTATTCCCGTACATGGGGGTCAGGGGCTCCACAGCCACCACCTGGCCCACTGGGGTCGTTTGTATCCACTAATGTGGTCCTCAATCACCCACACGGTGCTAGCATTTGCCATGCAAGCCAAGTGCAGTAGCTAAAACTCCTCAACCCAACCTCGTCATGGCATGACAAGGCCACCAGTGGCCACCTCATGGACAACCAGCGTCGTTTGCCTCCGGAACACCCCCAACTAGTAGTTGCCTCGCTGCTGGCAACACATGCACAAGAGTGTACGTGGTCATGGATACTTGGCCAAGCCCCACCATGGCACGGTAAGGGCTCTAACAGCCACCAAGTGGACCACCAATGTTGTCTATCTCCTCCTAGGTGTTCCCACACCACCCCACGAAGAGTTGAAGACAGCGATGCATCTTGGCCAACGCCACCTTGCATGTGGCATGCACGCATCCCGACCACAACATCCTGATCATCACATGCACGACCATTGCGTACATCTCAGCCACCGTTAGCAACTCAGCCAAGTTATTCGGTGCCTCCTCTCATGGCCACGAAAATCTCAGGTAGAAACTACCTGGCCACGTACTAGCAGGCATCAACCTATCTCGGTCACGCACGCAACTGAGTCACAAAACCTACATACATTTTAGATAAACACATCTCGGCCTCCAACGCCTCGCCCAAACCATCTTGCCTTTATACATCTCAACCACAATTTCCTTGAACTCACAGCTTCTCACACATTGATTGGACACAACCTCCTCGGCCTCGGTAGTCCTCTGACCACTACTCCATAGCGATGAGGCAGAGACACAAAGACCCTCAACATTACTATCAAGACTACCTGCCCATGAAGTTACATGGCCAAGAGGGATGCAACGATGGTCACACATCCCATGCAACAGTCAACCAAGGAGGTCAGAGTTGTGTAGCGTTCGATGGACAAGATGTTTAAAAAGAAAAGAAAGAAGAGAAGAGAGAGAGAGAGAGAAAAGAATAGCAAGAAAGAGAAGAAATAACAACCAACTGTAGCCAAGTTCTGTTAAGCAAAAAACAACTACAGTAGCTAAAACATCCCTGTTTGTCTCCCTTAAAACTTATGTGGATTTCATTTTTACTAAGATAATTAATTCTTGTAACGCGAAACACAGACTACACAGCACCACTCAGTCACTGCTCGAATGTCTCAATGGCTTGACCTCCCTCACGGCGAGGTGCAGGTTCATCTCCAATCTACCTGACACTTACCTTCCTTGTAGCATCAATCGGCAGGTGCGAGTTTAGTCACAAATTACCCGACTAGTTACCTCCCCATGAGGGTTCAAAGAGGCGAGTCTAGTCTACAAGCTGCTTGACCTCGCTCATGTCGGAGTGCGGGTCCAACATCTCGACTGCCTACAGGCTGCCCGACTACTTACCTACCCATTGGCACAAAGAGACAGGTTTAGCCTCAGGCTGCTCGACCTCTCTCATGGCGGAGTGCGGGTCTAACCTCTTGGTTGCTAGACTACTCACCCAGCCCTCCATTACGGCAAAATTTGGGTCCAACTCTAGCCTACCCGACACTTACCTTCCATGTAATGTCAACTGGCGGGTGTGGTTCCCTTCCCACACTGCCCAACTACTTACCTCCCTATGAGTCTCAAAGATGTTAGTTTAGTCTCTAGGCTACTCACCCTCTCTCACAACAAAGTGCAGGTCCAGCCTCTCGGCTGCTTGACTACTAACCCCAAACTCCGCCACGGCGAAGTATGGGTCCAGCTTCTCAACTACCTAACTACTTACCTCCCCATGAGGCTTAAAGAGATGTGTTTAGTCTTTAGGCTGCTCGACCTCTCTCAAACCTTCACCACACTCCAACTAGACTATTCGGGTTTACAAATTCCACACTTGTGATTGGGAATTATTTACGCTAACCTGTTTGGCTTTTGCAACAAGGTCAAGCATCTCCTACTTACCTTCCTGTGAGGCTCAAAGAGGTAGGTTTAGTCTCCAGGCTACCCGACCTCTCTCACGGCTGAGTGCGGGTTCAGTCTTTCAACTACCCAATATTACTCCCGAGATGGCATCTCCTCCAGTAAATGCCGAGCATTTACCATCATGCCATAAATGCTGTCTCAAATCGTCACCACACTATAGCAAGATGATTCAAGTTTGAAAATTCAACACTTGTGATTGGGAATTATCTACGCTAACTGGTTTGTCTTTTGTAGAATGATTATACGTCTACTACTTACCTCCCTGTGAGGCTCAAAGAGGTGGGTTTTATCTCTAGGTTGCCTGACCTCTCTATTGGCATAGCGAGGATCCAGTCTCTCGGTTGCCCGACATTACTCCTCGAACGACATCTCCCTTAGTAAATGTTGAGTGTTTAACACTCATGCCACAACCATCTAGTTTGAGTTATGTTCAAGAAAGAATCAATAGATGGGAAAGGTTAGGGACCACCCGACCCCTCGAGGCACTCAATGGACAGGCAAATCACTTGATTGCCTGACCTTCGCGCTCCAAGCTGAGCTCCATTTTCATACCTTAGTCGATCTAGCCTATCTCCCACACATCTCCCGCCAAAGACGAGTTGTGCACTCGCACCTAATAAGGTCGAGATAACCTCCCACTTATCTTGCTAAGCTGAGGTCTGTGCTCACACTCTACGCAGACGAGCTAACCTAATGCTTATCTCGCTAGGTAGAGTTGCGTGCTCACACTTTACGCAGTTGAGCCTATTTCCCTCACATTTCCCACGAAAGACAAGTTTCATGCTCGTACCTAACGCGGTCAAGCTAGCCTCCCACTTATCTCTTCAAGACAAGCTCGCGCGCGCACCTAACACACTCGAGCCCATCTCCAGCCTAGCCTCGCGCTCTGAAATCTTCATCGCTTGTCGCAACTGAAATGAATAACCAGGGACCTGCTCTTAGAATTTATTTCTCTATGGACTTTGGCAGATTATTTTGATTGCATATATTATTTTTAAATATTCTCAAGGTCTTCATTTGGAGCAAATTGCCCTCAAGAATCGTGGGCAATTGGAGGAGATAAATTATACCAGGCCCAATTGGTTTTCTAAGCCCAGCCCAAGGTTAAGGGTCTCATCAGGAGGGAAGAAAGAGAGAATAAATGAGGGGGCAAAAGGCTAATGAAGTACAGGGTGTCAGGAAGAAAATGAGAGATGTGACAAATGATAGGAGATGTGACATAAAGGAACAAGGGGCAGAAGATGAAAGGGAGGGAACCAGACGATTCCAAGAGCTTATTCTTCTGGATTTCTTTCAGACTGTGACTTCGACCTCTCCTTTAGCTTCTTCAACCTAGGAACCAGAGCACCAATGACAGCCTCACCTTAAGAAAATAGATCTATGATCTCTATTGTACAGCGAGGATAAGTGACCATGAGAGCTTGTAAAACAATAATATTATATTGGAATCTCCCCCTCAAAAGACCCGTGGATGTAGGCATTATGCCGAGTCATGTAAATAGGTGTCTCCAACTTTTTTAGTTTCTCTATATTTATTTCTTGTTCACTACCATGGATGTTAGCACATAATTATTACTTTTACAAATCTTTCCAAATTTCAGTGACATTATTCTAATACACGTTGTTACATGATGATCCAAGCATGTAGCAGATGATAGTCATCTATGGGTTTGAGGTATGGGTTTGGATGTTGAACTGAGTTGAGTTGCGTTGAGATGATAAAATATTGTTTGAATATTATTTTTTAATATTATTATTATTTTAGGATTTGAAAAAATTGAATTGTTTATTATATTTTGTATTGGAATTTGAAAAAGTTGTAATGATTGTGGCGCCCCCGACCCCCATGTAAGGACACACGGGAATCGAGATGCCGGGATGATGACAACACGGTCACACATCCCAACGAAAGTGCCAAGTGTGTGTACATGCGACAGTGTACAATAACAACGCAGCGGATAATTAAGTCTACAGAGTACCAGAATTTCAATACAAATAAACATCAGTAAAATGGTTTAAATAGTTATACAATCATCCAAAATAAAGTTTAACACATGCCCCAAAATACAAATGAGTAAAATAAGATAACTAAGCCAGTGATCCCAGATCACTCCTCGGGCGGAGCCGTCTCCTCAGGCTCGCCCTCCTCCTCCTCATCTGCATCAAAATCTGCGTTACCACAGAATGGTACCGCAGGTAAGTATAACCCAAATAATCCTCAGGAATAAAATGCATTTAATGCAACCAACATGCAAGCGTATGATGAAATATGCATTTACCTCTGTAACACCCCCTTCCCGTAGGCTAGGTGTGTCACGTATTTTTCATGAAAATAAACCCGGCAAGCGATTCTCTAATTTCATAATTGAAAAATAAACTGAAGTAATTTATTATGAAATAAAAGGTCTAATAAAAATGTCTTCCCAAAAACATTAAAGGAATAAACTGAATAAATTCATCATAAAAGACACATTTTATTTTAGAAAGTCTGAACAAAACTAAAATGCTCCTTCTACTCCTGGCCTGCCTGCTCGTAATCATCATCTTCACCTGGGTAATTAAAAACATGAAAATAAACTAAAATGAGTCGATGACTCAGTAAGAAATCTATCATAACGAAAACGTAATAAACATAAGATTTTCATAAGAACTTTCATGCTGAGCTTAAAATTCATGACTATTCATGCTGATGCTTATGCTATGTATGACTGGTTTATCTGAACTAACTGACTGATTTATCTGAAGTAACTGACTGATTTATCTGACTGGCCAACCCACTTAACCCTGTGTGCAAGGTTGTGCACCGGCCCCACATCCTGCTGCAGCAAGGGGAACCGCTGATAGTATTCTAGCATACTATGGTGGACCACGATTGAGTTCGTGGCTTGCACACCACCTTGATCTGAACTGAACTGCATTGGTATCATGCATCTGAATGGCCATCTTATTAACTGATCGGATATTATCTTACACTTGAACTTAAGATGGCTTACGTATCTTATACACATGAGATGCATGACATACTACATACATAATCATAAGTTCTGAATTTAAACATGATGCTGAATGACATGGTCGTATGCTATGCTAGATGACATGCTTGCATATGACATGAGCGGTTCATAAATAGTGGCTGTCAATGAACTGGCTTGAATAATACATACATATAAGCTAACTGTGACGATCCTAATTTATGATCAAATTTACTTACCTCGATGCGCTTCTTCTTGAATAATACTTCAAAACTGAGACCTATATTCAATAAATCACTAAATTGTTTGGAACTAAAATAAATGCTAATACTTTACTTAACTAAATTCGGAAATCTAAAATATAGTCAAACCAATATTTGTTTAACACTAAAATCAATAATTCATAGTATTTAAATTACTTAAAATACTAATTTATAATTTAGTAGAAATACGCGAGCTATTTTAAAATAATTCACAAAAACTTAAATTCTTAAACTAAGTTTCATTTCTTAACGTAATTATTAAATCTTATAAGAAACTTAATAAATTCCATTAAATTCTTAACATAGAAATTTTATTAAAATCTTACTAAATTGACAAAGGAAATATTAACTCAAATATTAGACTTAAAATTATACTTTAAAACATATTTCCAATTCTTTAAACATTTATTAAAAAGAACCTTTAACTAATATATTTATTTAATTAAAAACTAACCTTTAAAATAGTAAGCCCAATAAAATTACTAAAACCGTTGTTAAAATAAGATTAAATCTAATTTAAAATCCCCTTTCAAATTCTTTAACTATTCATATAAAAATGAGCTCATGACTAATAAATTATTTAATAAAATAAACTCAACTTCAATACAATGACATATTAATATTCATAATTAACATACACTTAAACATAAGGTTATAAATGTAATCATACTTAAAAACACTGAAGATATTATGGGAAAGGATTACAAAGGGTATAAAAGTAATCTCATTTAAACACTTGCACTGAGTGAATTAAACCTAAAAAGCAACTGATACGTTATGAAGAGAAACAGAGGCAACGGAAGACGCGTGCGAGGCAGAGGACTCACCGAGAGAGAGGCTGATGTGCGGCGGTTCTGGGTTGCTGGCGGGGGTCACGGCGGCGCGACTGGGGGCTCATCTGTAGTGGTGCGACGTCGAAGGAAGTGAACCATGCGGCAGTGCAACCGAGAGAGAGGGAGGCACACGAACAGAGCTGGGTGGCTAAGGGTCGTAGGCCAACCGGGATGGAGTAGGTGCCACGGAGAAGAGCTGGTCGGCGGTTTCTGGCACCGTGGGTGGTGCACCGACGTCCAGGGATGGTCGGCGGAACAACCCGAACTGACAGCGTCGAGAAGCTTGGCAAGAAGCCACCGTGTGGCGTACGTGTGACAGGGCTTGGAGGTCCTTCACGGTCATGCATGGTCTGCGCAGTGGGGTGGTCGCCGCGGTGGTTCCATCGTCGAGTAGTGGCCTTTCCGGTTGCTGCGTCTCACTGAGTAGTGCCCGGTACTATGGCATGGGCTTGCTCTGTTCCGTGAGTGTAAAACAGAGCCATGCCCTTCTGATCATTCCGTGCGACGTTGGTTTCCGTTTTGGTCTAACGAGGTCGACGGCACTACAGGTAGTGGGGCTGAGCATGGGCTGGGCAAGGCTCGAAGTGGTTCTTGGTCTGCGGCGTGAGGTTTTTCTTCATCCCCAAGTGATAAGCGTAATATAAATATATATATAGATAATGAATCAAGAGGAAACCTAGAGGAAAAGAGACGTGCATGAGCATGAAAATGGACGAGCCTAACGTGGAAACTGATTCCTGACTTCATGGGCTTGGATGCCATAAAAATATTTCACTTAATCCAACAATATAAATAATAATCCTATTAAAAATAATAAATGTAAAATCTGATAATAATAATAATAATAATAATAATAATAATAATAATAACAACAACAACAACAACAACAACAACAACAATAACCTAATTATCAAACCTAATAAAATATCCGTGAAATTGTCTCTAATGATATAGGATCGGGATGTTACAACCTCAAAACATCATTTTTCCCGAAAATGATAATTTTCCAACACACGCCAAAATCTCATTTGGCCCAAAAATAATCCGTAAAACATTTTCCCAGAAAATGATTTACACAAAATCCAACTCACACTATTTTCCCAGAAAATAGCCAATTAATTTGTTATTACCCTATGCACCATGGCCTCCCCTAGGGACCATCCGCACGTCCTGGCTTCGTAGCGATGCCCAGTTCCGCGCCCAGCGCGTTCGTCGCCAAGCACCCACTATGCAACGAGCGATGCCCAGTTCCGCGCCCAGCGCGTACGTAGCCAAGCATCCTCTAGTCCCTGCCAGCAGAAGGACCATGGAGTCGGCACGAATCTCTCGTCCGATCCCATTGTCGCCCAGCGATAATCCAGGGGACGTTACTCAGTATATTCCACTTCCGAGTAACCAGAGGAGCTCCACCAAGATAATGCCCCATCTCGGCTTGGGGTCGAGATACACACGCACCCGAATTCTATTTTCACATGAAAACTCAGTTTTCATAAGCACATGAACATGAATGCAATACACGAAAACCCAGTTTTCCTTTACAAACATGATCATGCATGATATCATGAAATGTACATGTACCGACCCTAATCAACGACCATCAATAACCAACCCAATCAAATCCAACCAAACAACTCCAATCACCAATCCATCCGACTCTCGAACTCCTCGGACTCAGTCCGGCAAAACCAATCAACAGTTCAAGTACAGTGAAATGCGTTAGTGCAAAAATACATTAAATTCACAAGAATTCTTTGGAGAAATACTTACAGTGCTAAATAGCAATTTTCGAAGGATCACGAAGTTGCAAGAGGTGACATATGAGCAACGCAACAGTGTAAAATACACTGTGGCCGTGGGTCACAGATACCCACTTTTCAACGGAGACAAACGAAGATCTAAAAATGGTAGGGTAGGGCCTAGGGAGGTCGGTGAAGCTAGTGGTGGTGAAGGTTGGCCGTGGGTGGCGGCACAATGGGCGGTAGAAGACCAAAATACCCAAATCGGAAATGTGGATGGTGGAGCTTCACCGGTAACGGATCGGAGGTGGGGTTGGGTCCAATGGGTTGCCAAGAGGTCGAGGATGAAGTGGTGTGAAGATGGTGGCCAATGGTGGTGCGACGGCGGCGCGCGAAGGAAGTGAAGGCAGCGGCAGGGTGTTGCGCGTGGAGGCTAACGGCGGCGAGATAGGGGCTGAGATTTACGAGGAAGGGTCGCCGACCGATGGGGAGGGGAACGGAAGGGGCGGTGACGGTCACGGGCGGCGCATGGCGGCTGGCTGGGTGGAGGGGTGCGTCGCGCGGGAGAAGGAAACCGAAGGAGAAATAAGGAAGAAAAGAAAAGAAAGGGAAAAGAAAAAGGATGATAGAAAAATAGAGGAAAAGAAATGAGATCCAATTCTCATAACTTGGGTCACAAAAATGATCCAACGAAAACGATTTCAAAACCACAAGTTAAATAAAATAATTTAAACGTAATGGTAAAGTCAAATTGAAATAATTAAATCCCATAGTAATTAATTAAATATGAAAAGTAATTTAAATGCACAACAATAAATAAATATTAAGAAAGCACATAAAAATTAATTTTCACCAAATTAAAAATCTTAAAAATAACCCAATTAAAAATCTAATAATTTTAAAACAAGAGAATAATTTTTTGAATAAAATAAAAATAATCCTTCAACAAAAATACACTAAAATACGGGGTGTTACAATGATGAGTTAAGCTGAGTTGAAATGGGTTTAGTAACCAAACGAAGTTGTGTTCCATTATGTAAGCAGACTTGTTTTTAGTACAAATTCCCATTGACATTGATTGCCTCCCTAAATGAAATACCAGCACAGCTCTTGAATTTTATCCATGACTAATAAAAATGGTTTGAAGGACCGTCACAAAGAATAAGAACGGATAAAGAAAGAGAAGAGAAACGATAGAGGATTTTACAAGAAATTTGACATCTTGATCAATTGTGGAAAATATTATTCTAATATCATGATAAAAGATGAGCACCCAATGAAGCTTATCTCAAGAACTGAAATAGAAGATAAAGAACAGGGCACAAAGGACAGAGGAAAAAAAAGTAGAGAAGAAAAATAGAATTTCATTTCTGTTATCCTTTTTTTCCCCTAATAAGAGCAATGGGGCTTGGCATACATGAGTACTTAATTAGATAGGGCGATGGTTGTTGCAAGATTTTGAGTTTCCTACATGTAGAAGTTTATTGCTGGATTATGTGAAGTAATGTGTGCAAATTTTAAAAGCAATTTGTTGGATGCAATGGTGTTGAAATAGGATTTATTTGGGTCTGTCGCTTATGTCCAAAACGGGAATCCTTATGGGCTGCCCGACACCTATAGGCTGGGCATTGCTAGATTTTGGGCTCTACTAGATTTCCACTTGTATTGTTATTATCTTCGGCCAAGTGAGATTGATTTTTTTATATGGTTTTTTGTCTCCTACGCATATGTAAGTGAGGGATGATAACAAAGATGTAGCGTTATCAATCAATAACTGAATTTATTATTCTTAAAAAAAGAGTTGATCTAATGGTCAATAGACAATACCACAAACTGATAAAAATGAAATGAATGTGTTGTATTTATGATACCTTGTATAAGTACTTAGATTTCCAAATACATTATAAGAGAAATCTAGAAGCACTAGAGTGATTTAAAAAAATGTATCCCGGACAAGAAAATGTGACAATAGATACTATCGAAATGCCCTACTATTTTCTGAATGGGTCCATTTGGCAAATTTGTTTGTAAAAAGATTGACATTGTGGAATAAAACTACGGCGAACAGAGATTGTTACTCAAATATTTTCTACAATTTGAATGAAATAGATATAGTATGTGACCCACATTGTATTTTATGTTGAAATTAATATTATTATGAGTTACTAATATTTAGTGCCCTGAGCTAGCTACATATTGTCTATTATGGAGTAACGCTACAAAAATCTAAAAACTCTGAGAATTTGATCTGAAAATGAAAAAGCCTAATCATTGCATAAAAAAATAACTAAACAAAAATCAAAACTTGAATTAAAATAACCTCAATTTGCCACGATTTGACTACTCAAGATAGTATAATACTATCAACATAGAATCTATTAATCTGCCTCTTTCTGAACGATTGAAACTGTTTCAATAAAAAAGTTTTAAAAATCTCAACCCGCATGTCATCTAAGGTTGTTCGTTACGAAGCAGCAGGGCTTAACTTTGTCATATCCATTGATATTGATTCCAATAGTACTCCCGGCTTTAGACGCTTAGGTGCTAGAGTACATGCCCAATTAATAAACATCTTGAATGACTTTTCATTGGAATATCTTAATATTTCTAGCCCCTAGTGCACGGCAATCTTAAGTCAAGCTAAGCAGTGGTATTGTTATGGTCTGTTTAGAAATACAACTGCAATCAAATATTCTCAGACTATTTCTCATGACCCTTACCATCTTTTGGCACACAACTGGAGCACTAGTGTCTGGGTCTGCAATTGGGTCGATGGGACATGTGGTTCCAAACATCATTGAGTAACCTCTCTTATGTGGGTTTTGTAGGTACTATTCCTCCGCATAACCATTTTCAGGGTTCAATACCAGACGAGTTGTCTAATCTTTATCGGTTAGAAATCTTAAACATCCAATTCAATAACTTTAGTGGAGAAATACCATCATGGATGGCCTTTTTTACCAAGCTTCAAAAATTGTTTCTTTATGGTAACAATTTCGTAGGTACCATTCCTCCGAATATAGGAAACCTTTCATTTCTTGTGAGCTTAAGTGTCAGAAACAACAGTTTTCATGGCTCAATTGCAAATGAATTGTCTCGTCTTCACCAGTTGGAATTCTTAGACTTCAGATATAACGAATTTGGTGGAGAAATTCCTTCATGGATGGGGTTGCTAAACCAAACTCCAATATCTGTATCTTGATACTAATAGTTTTGTGGGTACTATTCCACCATCTTTATAGAACATATCTTCACTGCAACTAATTAGTTTTGCATACAATCAACTTTCGGGCTCCATACCTTCCTCTATCTTCAATATATCTTCCTTGCAAGGAATTTTTCTTGGAGCAAACAAGCTTTTAGGTTCGATGTTCTCCATTTTCTTTAACAAGCCTTCACTGCAAGCCATTGACCTCGTCGATAATATGCTATCTGGTGTGCTACCAATATTGATGTTTGATAATCTTCCCAACCTACAATATTTTTCCATCACTGGCAATTTGTTTTCTGGTCAACTCCCACCCACTTTGTTTGAGTACAAAAAAGCAAAAATTCTATCCTTATCAAGAAATTATTTCACAAGAAGGCTACTCCTAGAGACAGGGAACATGACCATGCTTACAGAGTTGTATCTTGGTGACAACAACTTTGAAGGTATATTTTAAATTTATTTTAGTCAATCACAGTATTTAATCGATTAGCAAAACACCACTGTATTCCATATTGATCCTTCTCTTAGTCCCTCCCTTTTTGCTTACAATGCCAATTAGAATTCAGAAACATTTATTTTAAGTATCTCGTCAATGCCTACCATTTTATAATTAGAAGAATCATTTGTTGTCAATCTAGATGGTCACTTCAGATCTATTCACCTACCCATTTTATATATTGTACCTATATATACATGACACGGAACAATTAAGAAAACTACACCCAACTGCTTCCGGCACTTGATCATTTTCTTACTGTTAAATTGTATGTGTGATTCAGTACAACCACTTTTTTTTGTTAATTGAAATGCACTTATTATTCATATTATGGGAGATGCAATACCCAGTGAAATTGGTAATCTGCTGAACCTAGAGATTTTTAGTATCTCAATCAACAATTTTGCTGGACCAATTCCATTTGAAATCTTCAATATCTCAACAATAATGCAAGCCTCTTCCTTTCAAATCTTCGGCAGCTTATTATTCTTGGAGAGAATAAACTTGCAGGAACAATTCCCAATTCTATTTCCAATGCTTCCCAGCTCACTCTCATAAACTTGAGTTGGAACTCATTCACGGGCACAATTCCAAAAAACGATTGGTAATTTGAGGCTCCTCCAGTGGCTCAATCTAGGATTCAATAATTTGACTAATGAATCTCTAGAGCTGAGTTTTTTGTCTTATACGGCAAAGTGCATACATCTTAGAAAGTTGGTTTTGGACAACAATCACCTTGCTGGCTTTCTACCTAAATCTATTGGAAACCTGTCTCTCTCACTTGAAAGACTTCAGCTAAGTAATAGCTTTGCCCTTGGGTGACTGTAACGCCCCGTCCCTGAGGGTTTGGAGAGTTAACTCATATTACCTGATAATCAACTCCAACACTGCTAATAAATTTTCAAAAACTCCAAATCAAACATAAACACTTCCAACTTAAATAATCACATAAACTCATTTATCAAATCCTCGATATAATCAATTCTTCAAAATGTCACGTAATCAGAACACAATCAAATTTCTTAACAAACATCGCCAATACTCATCGAAACTTTCTGATATTAATCCATTATTCTTAAGGCATCTCACCCAATACTTCATAGTCTTGATCTTTAGCTGGACTATTCAAAATCATCTGAAAAAAATATATGGAGATAAGGGGGTGAGTTATCAACAACTCACCAACTAGAGTGCATGTGGCTCCGATCCACCATTGCAATCAACTCAAGGGTGGCTAAACCAACTATAAATGTTGCATGCCTTATAATCAACCTCCATGGCATATATTCCAAGTCTTGATTGTTTTCTTACAACTAATAATTATTAGTTGTATGTTTTATTTGTTATAAAATCTTTTTTTAATAGATTTATTGTGACTGCAGGTGCAATACCAACTGAAATTGGTAATTTGTAGAACCTAAAGTATTTCAATTTGGGAATAAACAATTTTGTTGGCACAAAGCTACTAGAGATATTCAATATCTCAACCATACAAGAGTTCGCCATACCAGAAAATCACCTCTCAGACACTTTTCCATCAGATATGGGCCACTTCTTTCCAAATCACAAGAGGATTTTTCTTGGGGGAAATGAACTTAGTGGAATGATTCGAGCCTCTATTTCCAATGCTTCATAGCTCGTTATAGTCGTCTTGACAATTAACTCATTAATATTGGGCTTGATTCCAAAAACACTTGGTAATTTAAGGCTCTTCCAGCGGCTCGACCTCAAATTCAATAATTTGACCATTGAATCTTCATAATTGAGTATTTTTTCATATTTTCTAACAACGCATATCGCAATATGTTGTATCTGAGTATGAATTCACTAAATGGAGTCCTTCCTAATTCCATTGGAAACCACTCGACCTTTCTTGAGCAACTTGATCTCAATGGTTGCAATGTTAAGGGCAATATTCGCAAAGATATTGGCAATTTAAGTAGATTGACGTATATGTCCCTGGGTGGCAATGATTTGGCTGGAACCATTCCAACTACAATTGGAACATTAAGCACGTTCGAACGTTTGAGCCTTTTTGGTAAAACACTAAAAGGTCCAATCTAGTCTGATATTTGTTACTTAGGAAGATTGGGAAGTTTAGATTTAGCTGGCAACAAGCGTTTTGGGCATTTTCCCGAAAGCATAAATAATATGATTTCATTAAGATTTATCAGCTTAGCCTTCAACCAATTAACTTCCAAGGATTCCTTCAAGCTTGTGGAGGTAGACAGATCTCTTGGCGGTCGACTTGTCATCCAATTCCTTAAGTTGCTCTCTTTCATTAGATATTGGAAATATGAAGGTCTTGATAATGTTGAATTTATCAAGAAATCAACTATCAGGTCATATCCTTGAAACAATTGGTGGGCTCAAATCTCTAGTCAATCTCTCTTTGGCAGTCAATCAATTAGACGGCTCCATTCCTACATCTTTTGGTGGATTAGTAACCTTGGAGTTGTTAGATCTTGTTGATAACAACTTATCTTGATAGATACCCAAGTCCTTAGAAGTGCTACGATACCTAAAATATCTAAATGTCTCCTACAATAAACAATAAGGAGAAATTCCAACACAATGACCATTTGTTAACTTCTCAGCCGAATCTTTCATGTCAAATGATGCGCTTTGTAGTGTGATTAGAAAGAATGTCGCTCCATGCGAAGAAGCTTCTCTTGGACGAAGAAAGTCAATGGGGTGTGTGTACTAAAGTATGTACTGCCCACATTAGGGTTAACAATACTTGTAGTATCCGTTGTACTAGTCTCTAGAAAACTCCATTGGAAGAAGAATTCAAAACTTTCCAACAAGAAAGACTCAATGCCTTTATCAACATCGAGAAGAACTTCCCACCAACAACTTTTACAAGCTGTCGAAGGGTTCAATGTAAACAACTTACTTGGAGAAGGGTGATTCGGCACAGTTTAAAAAGGGACACTCTTAGATGGTACATGTGTTGCAATAAAAGTTCTAAACTTGGAACTAGAAGGTGCATTCAAAAGTTTTGACATAGTATGCTATTACAACACATTCTTCATCGAAATCTTGTCAAAATCATTAGCGTTTGTAGTAACATTGACTTCAAAGCACTTGTTTTGGAATACATGTCTAAAGGGAACCTAGAGATGTGATTGTGTTCTAACACCCATTGCTTGAACATGCTACAAAGGCTAAATATGATGATTGATGTGGCATCGGCACTTGAATACCTTCATCTTGGTTATTTAACACCTATCGTTTATTGTGATTTGAAGCCAAGCAATGTCTTATTAGATGAAGATATGGTTGGACATGTTGCTAATTTTGGCATCGCCAATCTAAGTGATGGAACTTCTCTCATGCAAACAATGACCATGGCTACAATTTAGCATATCGCACCAAGTGATGTCAAGTACTATTTTTTTTATTCTACTCTTGCATAAATACATAAATGTTCTACTTTGGTAACATGTGGACCTTTGCACTTAATTTATTTGGATTATCATATGTGAAATGATATGTTGTAACGTGTGTAGAGTATGGATTTGAAGGAATTGTTTCTACAAGAGGTGTTGTGTATAGTTATGGAATCTTATTGATTGAAACGTTCACAAGAAAGAAGCCATGTGATGATATGTTTACCGGCGAAATGAGCATAAAGCGTTTAGTAGAGGAATCATTTTCGTTTTCGATACTTGAAGTTATTGATGCCAATTAGTTGAGCAATGAAAATGACAATGCTGCTATGAAGACTTGCTTATCAGCAACTATGGGCGTGGCTTTGCATTGTAGTGCAGATTTTCTTGAATTGATGATTGATATAAAACATGTTTTAACAAGACTTAAAAAGATCAAATTAAAGTATCTACATGATCATGGAATAGGGTAATTTGAGTATCAAGTTTCTTTATAGCGGAGCCACAATCAAGCCTAGTCAAGTAGAGTTTATTACCAAGCTAAAGTTTAATCCATATACAGTATGCAATTTATCCACGACACTTATTCGAACTTGTTCAGGAACTGTTTCGTTAATAAATATTTTCACATATGTAAAAAATTCATTACTAAAATCTTATGCATTTTCAAGAATTCATATAAATAATTACTTAATTATGTCAAGGTTATATGAATTAAATTGACAAATATGTAAACTATATATAAAAGTTAATAGCTGGCAAACCTTGCCATTAGCACAAGCTATACATGAGTTCTATTTGAAGACAAATTAAATGTGTATATATAGGTGCACGAACACACCCAAAATATGTTAACTCTATCTACAAACTTTAGCAAAACAACTTTGAATTACTATAAATAATATAGTTATTATAAATAAATATCAGTATAATGGTTTATAACATTCATATTGACTCAAATGACACCCATCGTATTATCGTGCTAGAACATGATTCTCTCTTATATTTTTAAAAACTTTCGAATGCTTGGCATAAAGTTTTATAATAATATCTACAAAATAATAAATTTGTAGTATGAGTTTATACAACTCATAACGAGTTTGGATACGAGTTTGACTTGTATAATAAGTCTAGCCTTGATCTTTGTTAGAATTTAAGTTTTTCTTAAAACAACAAAAATCGAGACAAGCTCATGAGTTGAGCATGAACAACTCAGTTCATTTACAACATTATTTACAAATCTTGGGATTCCTCTCAAGAGACTTGTTTGATCCATTATTGTCACACCCCGCCTAAAAAGCTCCTTAGACCTTGACTTTAGTAGCCTTAATCCTAGTTAATTCGGAGTTGGGCTATTCGAGAATAAAAACAATTTTGGATATTTGAGTTGGCAAGATGTCCGTATACTTTGGGTTTAATAAAACTATTATAAGATTCTAGTACAATATTGATTTTGAGGAAAAGTAAATTTTTGGTGCTTGATTGGTTTAGTAATATTATTTTGATGAAATTTTAGTGCTTTATTAATTTTGAGGATAAGTAGCCAAGAGGCCCATAAAGGAATGACACATGGCATATTGGATGGTTGCCACATTAATGGGCTAAGCAATTTGGGTTAAATATTTGATGAAATTGGAGAAGTTCCAAAGAATGGTTTAATAAATGCCCAAGCTTTTTGGGTATAAAGGCTTAGGAGAGACAATAAAACTTTAGGGCCCTAATGCACTAAAGATGTGATTGGCAAAGGAAAAGATGTTAAAAAGTCTTAGGCCAAACTTGGGAGATATAAAGTTTTAAGTCTTTCTTGGAGTACACTAGAAAATAGGCCCAATGTAAAGGACATAGAGCCATTGGGCCTAAATTAGTAAGAATGAAGGCCTTGGGCCCAAAATTGGAAGACATAAGGTTTTTGGTCTCACTTATTGGACACAAGACTATGGTCCTAACTTATTAGACCTAAGATATTAGGCCCAACTTAGTAAGCATAAGGTCATTAGGCCTAACTTAGTAAGATTCAAGACTTTGGTCCAATTGAGGAAAGACCCAAAGATTAGAACCCAACCTAGTATGCCTTTGAGGCCATAGATAGGCCCCACAAATCTGGATATAAGGTCCATATAATAACACAATCCAAAGCTCACATCCAAGTCTTACAGAAATGGCCTAATCAAAGCCCAACCTTTGAAGCCCAACGCATTGTCTTTTATTTCATTCTTCCAATTGAAGCTCACATACACCATACCATTGGTTTCCCTTAAGTCCAAGAAGTGCCACAAGCCCCTAAGGTTCTCACTTGACCATAATTAAGCTTCTAACTTGAGTTAAGGGCATTGATCAACTTATACATGATTAGTGACCTCCAAACCATGTTTTAAGCTTAATTTTTCTTCAAATTATTTCCCACAGTTTCTGATCTGAAAATTGCTGACTTGCGTTGTTCTTAGACCAACTTAGATTTTAATCTTGACCCAACACATGTCAATAGAAGCAAAGTCATGTCAATGTCCAAATCACCACCAATCGACACCTAGGTGGACCCTCATGTGCATTACACCAAATCAGCCCCTAGCCCATGCCTTTTACACCATTGTCTCAAGGGAATTTCATCATTTACACCCCACCTTAACCTTCCTACTTCAGTTCTAGCATTGGACGAATTGGCTCTAAGAAACCAGGCCAAGAAACCCAACCGAGTGGCCTTGGGTTTCAATTGAATTCTCTGCACCTATTTTGGTCACTAGCCCATGCCACCTCCCTTGTCCTTTTGTCCCTTGGAAGTTCTTCAAAGCACTCAAGAGAAAGCTTACCCAATTACCTCCCTAAGGCAGCCCAACCATTTTGCCCGTTTTTACTTTTGCCCAAGCATGATCACTTGGAAGCCACTCATCTCTCTTCCTCAACTGAAAAATTCTTCAAATGATGGTCATGATTCCCCCAATTCAGAGCAAGGAGAAGAGACAAGAAGGGAATCAAAATCTAGACAGTTTTATTTAAAATCGTTGGCCTCCTTAGTGTTTTTCTCTTTTGATTTTTTTGGTTTTATTTTCTACACCAATGCAGCCCCCTATACCTCTAGAGTCACTCTTACACCTGATCATGATGAAATCATAAAAAATATAGAGCACTAGTCAGCTGACCAAGCATGACACAAAGCTTAAAACTTCACTCATCACTCCACATCCCACCTCCACCAATCCAAGGTCAATGTCCCCCTCCCTTCTTGAAGCCTATAAATACCTCATTCACTTCCTCACTTCTACACACCTCTCCTCCAATCCTTCTCTTATGTCTTGAGAGCATTTATCCCCTTCAGTGAGCAATAGAGTGAAACCAAGTGAAGTTATTGGGAATTCTTGAGTGTTGTTGAGTGAAGTTGTTTTGGGATCTTTAAGGACCACAATTTCTGTAAGTAATCTTGCCCTATCTTTTTTTAAGTGTTAGAATGAAAAGTTAGGCTTTAATTTCTGGCATAGGAATGAGGTTTTGATTGATTTTAATTAAGATTTAGCATGCTAATGTCAAACTGGTCAGATTTGATGTTTTGATGGAATAAATTACTTTGGGTCAAATGTTTAGCCATGGAATAACTTGATATAATTTTATATGATTTACAAATGTCTTGGAATGAATTTTGAAGGTTTAATTTTGAGGTTGGAAGTATGTCATAATATGTTTTAATTCTATCTTATGTTGATCATCTAGCATTCATCGGTTTTGATTAGTTTATACTTAGCTTATGGAAGTTTTGATTAATTACCTAAGCTTGAATAATGTGCATTCAGAAAAGCCTTGTGATTGGGATAAGAATGAAAATGCATGATTTAACTAAGTTTTGAAACATCTTTGGGTAAGGAAAGCTAGAAACAACATGCATGCTTAATGGATGAATTAGTGAAGATTATGGCCTTAAAGCCATGTTTAAGTGTTGGGATGGACTTGTATGATCTGAGCTTAAGTTTTTAATTTTTTTCCTAAGGTTATAATTACTATTTTCACTTGTTGAATTTGAGTACACATGCATCCATAGAGGTTGAATAGTTGAAATCACATCTAGGCCTTAATAGAATGCATGCCACGGGTTGGGTGTGATTGACATAGTTGCACTTTGATTTTTAAAGTTATAAGGGCATAGATGGTTTTAGAATATGGACAATATGAGGTTTATGAATTTTGGTTAAATTTGGGGCTTATTTACAAATAGTAAAAATTTAAGGCCTTAGTAGTAATTTTGCTAACTTTAGGGGCAGTTTTATAAATATTGAATTTTTGAACCCTTTGATTATGAACATCTTCCTTAGAGGGTCAAATCCTAACTTAGTATAACTTTGATTATAGACGCTTTGATTCTGTAATCTTGAAAAATTTGTTAGTTAGCTTCTAACTTACTCTTAGATAATTTATTTATGATTCTTGTATAAGCGCCATATTCATTTTATAAATGTCATTTTGAGCATAAAACATCATATGATACATCATTCAACATTTGATTACCTGTTTACATGACATATGAAATTCTCACCATTTTTAGCATATTACATATAAATGTCATTTTCACATGAAAGCTCACTACATATTCAGATGTCATGAAATACATTTTTCAAGTATTGCATGAAAATAATTTTTGTCATAACCCCAAAGGGTAGGATGAGTAATTATCCTAATGGAACTCCTCTCTCTACTCTGGAGTGTTTAAGAATGGAGTGGTAACCTCTAGGTTGACAAAAAACAATCAACATGCTTCAAATGGGTTCTTTTTAAAGAACGTCATAGCGAAGTCAAATGTTATGATACCTAAGGTTGGTGGGTGTACATGTTATGATGTTTTATTATATTACCAATGTATTGAGAACAAGTGTATTGACAACGTAGTCTCAACATGAGTTGTACTGCGGTCACTAGCTGGTACTCACAGTGCACATGGGGAACTGTGATAATATCATACGTTATGATATTAGTGACGACTTTAATAAAGATGAAATGTTATGTTTTTTGAAAGCAATGAGGTATGAAATATTCTTTTTCGAAATATCATATTTTTGAAATGAGAAAGTGAAAAATGTTCTTTGAAAGAAAATGTGCGTCAAAGTTTTTCTAAAAAATGCTGAGGAATCTGGATGGGAGACAAAATATTGATTTTTTTTTTTCTGCATATCATTGCGTGCATCTCATGTTTATCATCAATTATGCATATCTTAACTCTATGCAAGTTGGTTGTTTAACTTACTGAGATTTCAAGGAATCTCACCATGGTAGTCCCACTACCATTTCCTCCAGAATGGTAGACGTTGTGTCAGGATCGGCATACAACGAGCATGAAGAACCGCTGGCTTCAGATGGTTGAGGTGGAGCCCGATCTGGAAAGGAGGCTCAACTTGATTTGAACTTTTGTTGCAACAGCTCTATATACTATAGAGCAGATGTGAGAGTTAGTTTGGCTATGTAGATTCAGTTCTTGGGAGATTCTATCTCCCACATTATGTTGAACTTAAGTGGACCTCTTAAGTGAGGAAGTACCTTTCTAGGATTTATAAATCATTGGGATGTTTAGTTCATTCTGGCATCAATTATTTTTATCATCCTTATTTCCGCAACGATTATTGTATACTCCTAGTTGCATATTAGGATGCATTGCATATTAACTATAATGAACGGGAGTATGTAACCTTGTCTTGCATATCCCAACACTCCGAGTCTCTGTTCCATCCCAAGCGGAGGTTGGGGGCGTCACAATTACCTTATTACAATACACACAAATAGAAGTCTACAAACTGATTTTTCTATCTTCAGAGAACAATGACAGGAGTCCTTCTCCTTTTACTATTGATCGGATTGTAACATATCTATCATTGTGTGAAGACATGCATGCTCCCAACATTGTAGGAGAGAAACAAGGGATTGATGTCAGGAATCTCAGTAATCTTGGTTTTAGCAGCTTGGGCAAGTCTCCTTACTAGATTTTTCACTCTCTTCGTGAATCTAGGGTGCCTTGAGGATGTGGCATTGCCCCATTTTAGAGTTGTGTATGTAGTAGTGATAGAGCTAGAGATGATCTCTCTTTGGGGTTGAAATTTCTATTCCAAAAATAAGTTTTTAAATATGATGGATATTGATTTGTAAAACAATACAAAAAGGAAACTACAAGCATTCAAGTTGTTTCACTTTTTCACCCATGTCATAGTGGTAATAATAAGTCATGAATAGTAAAGTATGATTTTCTCTCTTCAATGAAAAAATTAATATTTCGATCCAAAATTAAGACCTTAACAAAGAAAAAAGAAAACAGTTAATACACTAAGACAAAATAGATATAAACAAATACATTGTTCCTCTTAGGAAAAAAAATACATCTTGGAGGGGATAAAATATATCAAGTCCAAAGTGATTTTCTAATCCAAGCTCAAAGGGTTTCATCTGGAGGGAAGATAGAGAGAAGGAAGGAAATAACAACGGGTTGAGGAAGAAGAGTGTCAAGAGGAAACTTGGAGATGTGACATAAAAGAGAAATGACGCAACATAAATGAACAAGGGGCAGAAGATAAAAGGGCGGGAACCAGGCGATTTTAGGGCCTTCTTCTTCTAGACTTCTTCTATTCATAACTTCGACCTCGCCTTCAACTTTTTCAACCTGGGAACCAGAAAACCAACAACAGGCTAACCTTAAGAAAATAGATCTCTGATCTCCATTGTACAACGAGGATGAGTGACCATGAGAGCTTGTAAAACAATCATATTATAGTGGATTCCCCCCCTCCCCTGCTAAACGATCCACGAACGTACACATTATGTTGAACCATATAAATCAGTGTGTCTTCATCTGTTTTACTTTCCCTACATTTATTTCTTGTTCACTGTCATGGATGTAAGCACGATCACCGGAAGGGGGAGAATTACGATTTTTTGGCATGCTAAATAATGACTGAACAAGCAGATGACATCCTCTCAGATAAGTGCCCTCAACCTTTCGGTTTTTATTTATATCAAAAACACTACCGTAGAAAGTGGACGAGTGAACCCATTCTTGTCCAGCAGGGACCCAAGTTACTTACCACTTGAGCTCTAAATGCTTAGTGCACTTTAGGTGCATTGTCCAAAAGTAGGGAGAGTATAGAGGTCAGTATTGTGCACTTAAATGCACTCTATGCATGCACATGCACCCCTCGAGTCATTGGCATTGTGCACTTAGGTGCACAATACCATGCATGGCACACACAACGACATGCACATTGCCATACAGCTACATGTTGTCATGAACCCAGAGGTTCACAGCATTTCGTCGCGAGTCTGGTTGATCCACTGACAGTCACTATGTGCATCTCCAGTGGTTTCTAGCTCTACCTTGATGGTCTTGTGGACCATGGCCCTCATGTGCATCTCACCGTGTACGTTGTGGGACTAGGGGAGGACGCAGGCAACCACCACCAGCCCGCCGACATTGTCAGTCTCCGTTGATGTGGTCTCCAACCAACCTCTATGGAGCTAGAGTTCACCTTACAAACCACATGTGGTGGTCGAAACTCCTTGACCCAGCCCTGTTGTGGCACGACAGGGCAGCCGAAGAAAACCTAGTGGACCACCGGCGCCGTTTGCCTCCTTTGGGGTGCTGCTTGAGCACCCCCAACCAGCAGCAACCTCATCTGGGGCAACACATGTAAGTGAGTGCATGTGGTCAAGGATACTTAGCTTGGTCCCAATGTGTCATGGTTGGGGCGCCGACAGCCACCACGTGGATTGCCAACGTCATCTATCTCCTCCTAGGTGGTCTCCTAGGGGGTCTTGCACTACGTCTACGACATCCATGCATCTCAACCAGTGCCACCTTGCATGTAGCATGTATGCATCCCGGCCGCAACATCCCAGCCATCACATACATGACCACCACTTACATCTCGGCCATCGACAGCAACTCGGCCAAGTTATTCAGCGCCTCCTCTCACAGCCACAAACATCTTGGGTAGAAGCTGTCCGGCCACGTACCAGCAGGCATCAACCCGTCTCGGCCATGCACGAAGATGACCACCCCATCTAGGCCATGCACACATCTGAGTCACAAAAGCCTACATACATCTCAGACATACACATTTTGGCCTCCAACGCATTGCCCAAAGCATCTTGCCGATGTACATCTCGGCCACCATTTCGTTGGACTCACAACTTCTCACTCATTGATCGAACATAACCTCATCGGCCTGAGTAGTCCTCTGAAAACTAGTCCACAATGACGAGGAATAGACACGAAGATCCTCAGCATCGCTATCAAGACTACCCACCCATGAAGTTACCCGACTAAGAGGGATGCAGCGATGGTCACACGTCCCGACAGTCAGAGCTGTGCAGCGTTTGTTGGACAAGCTGTTTAAAAGAGAGAGAGATAGAGAGAGAGAGAGAGAGAGAGAGAGAGAGAGAGAGAGAGAGAATAATAGCAAGAAAGAGAAGAAACTACAAGCAATTTATGTCAAGCAAAAATTAGCTAGAGCGGCTAAAACATCCTGGCTTGTCTACCTCAAAACTTATCTGTATTTCATTTTATTAACATAATTAATTTCTGTAGTGCGAAACACCAACTACACAACCCCATTAGGATACCACTCAAATGTCTCAATATGTCTCCATCGGAATAAACTGTTTGGCACTGACATGCACTCGGACAAGCGCCTCGAGTACTTACCCACCCTGTCGTAATCAATAGGTAGGTCTAGCCCCCTCGGCTGCCCTACCTCCCTCACGGTGAGGTGCGGGTCTAGCTCCAGCCTGCCCGACACTTACCTTCACTATGGCATTAATAGATGGGTGCGGGTTCAGTCACAAATTGCCTGACTACTTACCCCCTTATGAGGTTCAAAGAGGCGAGTCTAGTCTACAGGCTGCTCAACCTCTCTCATGGTGGAGTGAAGGTCCAGCCTCTCGGTTGTTCGACTACTTACCCCGACCTTCATAACAGCAAAGTGTGGATCTAGTTCTAGTCTGTCCGACACTTACCTTCCTTGTGACGTCAACAGGAGGATGCGAGTTCAATCACAAAATGTCTAACTGCTTACCTCCCCATGAGGTTTGAAGAGACAAGTCTAGTCTACAGGCTGCTTGACCTCTTTTATGATGGAGTGCAAGTCTAGCCTCCTGGCTACCCAACTACTTACCCCAACCTTCGTCACGGCAAAGTGCGAGTCCAACTTCAGCCTGCCCGACACAGGCAGGTGTGGGACCAGTCCTAAACTGCTCGACTACTTACCTCCATGTGTGGCTCAAAGAGGTGAGTTTATTCTCCAGGTTGTTTGACCTCTTGCATAGCAGAGTGCATGTCCAACCTCTCAGCTTCCCGACTACTTACCTCGTCCTCCACCATGGCAAAGTGCAGGTCCAGCTTCTCAACATACCACTTACCTCCCTATGAGGCTCAAAGAGACGAGTTTAGTCTCCAGGCAGCTCAACCTCTCTCACGGGGAAGTGCAAGTCTAGTCTTTCGACTACTCGACATCACTCCTGGGATGACATCTCCCCCAGCAAACATCGAGCATTTACAATCATGCCATAACTGCTATCTTAGACCCTCACCACACTCCAGCAAGGCTATTCAGGTTTGCAAATTCCACACTTGTGATTGGGAATTATTTACGTTAATCGGTTTGGCTTTTGCAGCACGATCAAGCATCTCCTACTTACCTCCACGTGAGACTCAAAAAGGTGGGTTTAATCTCCAAGCTTCCCGACCTCTCTCACGGTGAAGTGTGGGTTCAGTCTTTCGATTGCCCGACGTTATTCCCAGGAAGACATCTCCTCCAGCAAACACTGAGCATTTACCATCGCGCCATAACCGCTGTCTCAGACACTCACCACACCCATGCAAGACTATTCATGTTTGGAAATTCAACACTTGTGATTGAGAATTATCAACGCTAACTGGTTTAGCTTTTGTGGCATGGTCAAGCGTCTACTACTTACCTCCTCATGAGGCTCAAAGTGGTGGGCTTAGTCTCTAGGCTGCCCAACCTCTCTCACGGCGTAGCGTGTGTCAAGTCTTTTGGATGCCCGATATTAATCCTGGGATGGTATCTGCTTCAGCAAATGCTGAGTGTTTAACACTCATGCCACAATCGCTTCATTCTAGTTATGTTCATGAACCAATCAATAGGCGGCAAAGGTTAAGGACTGCTCCCCCCCCCAGCACCCAACAGACGGGTAGGTCACTTGGCTGCCAGACCTTCGCGCTACAAGTCGAGCTCCAGTCTCATACCTTACGCAGTCGAGCATATATCCCGTCAAAGACAAGTTTCGCACTCATACCTAACACGGTCGAGCTAACCTCCCACTTATCTCGCGTAGCTGAGCTCCGCGCTTACACTCTACATGGTCGAGCCTATCTCCTGCCAAAGACAAGCTCCGTGTTTACACCTAATGCTTTCAACCAAACCTCCTGCTTATCTCGCTAACTGGAGCTCAATACTCATGCTTTATGCGATCGAGCCTATTTCCCGCATAGCCTTGTACTATACGCGATCGAGCCTATCTCGTGCACATTTCTCTCCAAAGATGAGCTCTGTGCTTGCACCTAACACGGTTGAGCCAATCTCCCACCTAGCCTTGCACTCGAAAATCTTCATCGCTTAACATAAGTAAAATGTATTAAAGGAAAGTAGAATTAGCATATTTGCGACTAAATGGAAATGGAAGAAGCTAACAATAATAATAATAAAAAAAAAGCATCCTCTATTCCTAAAAGTTCAAGGACTTTTTTATATGCAAGATGTTCAATAACTTGGAAGCTTACAAATTGTCCACTTGTGTTGGTCTTGGACTTGGGCTAGGCATTGCTAGATTTTGGGCCAAGTGAGATTGACCTTTTTATTTAGTTCATTTATCTTCCAAGCATATGTAAGTGAGAGGATGATAACGAAGATGTAGCGTTATCAATCAATAACTGAATTTATTATTCCTAAAAAAAGAGTTGATCTAATGGTTGATAGAAAATTCTACATCAATACAACCCGATAAAAATGAGATGAAAGTGTTGTATATATCATATCTTGTATAATTATTTAGATTTCTGTAGGTATGTATTGTAAGAGAAATTTAGAAGGACTAGAGTGATTTAAAAAAATGTATTCAGGACAAGAAAATGTGGCAGTAGATATAGTACTATGTGGTCCACACTATATTTAATGTTGAAATTCTTATTACTTATGAGTACTAATATTCAGTTCTGTGAACTACATATTGTCTAATATTATGAAGTAATGCTACAGAAATCTCAAAACTTTGAGAATTTTATTAGAAAATGCAAAATCCTAATCATTGCATAAAAAAAATAACTAAACAAGAATATTCAAAACTTGAATTAAAATAACCTCAATTTGCAACGAAAATAACCTTTACACAATTATTTTAAATGAAAAAAAAAATTAATAAAATAACTTATATAAATATTCTCATTTTAAAATATTTATGATTGTATATATAAATGTTATAACAAGATTGTATCACGTTGTATCATTACTGAAAAGTAATATATAATGCATTCATTTTGTCATATCCATTTGATCACATTCATTGATACTGATTCCAATGGTACTCCCGACTTTGGACACTTGGGTGCTAGAGTACATGCCCAATTAATAAACAACATGAATGACTTTTCATTGGAATATCTTAATATTTCTAGCCCCTAGTGCACTTCATTCTTAAGTCAAGCTAAGCATAGGTATTGTTAGGGTCTGTTTGAAAATACAATTGCAATCAAATATTTTCAGATTATTTCATTACAACTTACAAATTAACTATTCACTATTATTCATAAACTACTCACTACTATTTTCACTGTTATTTACAAATTAGTGCACGGCAATCTATGTCAAGCTCACGCGGTCTTGGTATTTGAAAACATGCATGGTTCCACATGATGCTGGTATTGGCGAAAGAATGTGTTGGCCAGTCGGCTTCAGTTTATCTACACACTCAAAAGAGAAAAAAAAGCGTACAGCCAAAACCACTTTGTCACAAATTTCCCATGCATGCGTTGGAGTGATGGATGACCGATCATCAAGGACTTGAAATCTCTCTCATTGTCACTACGAAACAGCTTTCAAGGGAATTGTTCCATACATTATTTCACAAATTGGTGAGCTTGCAATTCTTGTACCTGTCCCATATATTAATGATATGTCTGGGAAAATTTCAAAGTGGGGGGAGATTTGCTTCATGCGGTCCTTCCATGCTAGAGAGAGACGACTTGACCTATAGTCGGTCGATCAAGTTAAGTTGAATGACGATAATTGAATGTTGAAGTATCGTTTATTTATCACAAGTCTCAACATACTAGCTAGTACTAGCTAGTAGATGATATCCATAACAATGATTCGCTACAAGAAAATAGGCCATTTCTAACGATTTTAAGATTGTCGTAAAAAAAATTGCCGCAAATAGTGCTTATTTGCAGTGATTTCCATTTCGTTGCTAAATTCCAGCTGAAGTTGGGAAATGCCAGGGTAGAATTCACTATTCACTTTTTGCAAGTAGTGTTTATTTGCGGTGATTTCCATTTTGTTGCTGAATTCCAGCACGAAGTTGGAAAATGCTAAGGGAGAATTTACTGTTCACTTTTTTACTGTAGTGGCATTTTCTTTTTGTCGAATACGAAATCACCACAATACATAATTTTTGTGGCAAAACATTTCGTCGTAAACACCATATTGGCATCACAAAAGACCTGTAAATAAATTTGCGGCCAATTAATGCTTATTTGCATCGATACCAAAGCAAATTCGTAGCAATATTAAAAAACTTGTTGCGAAGATTTTGATGGCCCGATGGAATTGTTGGTTTTTAAAAGCAAATCTCACTCATGCGCCAAAATGAACGAAACGCCCCCCCCCCGGCTACTTCTTCCCCAACTTCTTCCTCTCACCCTGCAAAGTGCAAACTAACCCACCCCATTACGTTGCCTCACAACCAAGAGAGGTAATCACATGGCATTTCCTCGAGCATAGCATTTCTTCTTCACTCTTAACTCTTCCTCTTCTCCTCTTCACCCGCACTACAGAACTGGACTCGGGCGTTGCATTTCCAATCGGCAGCACTGGGAGGTAATCGCAACCACTCTCTCTCTCTCCAAACTTTGTAATGCCGGAAGGAAAATTTTCCTGGGCTTTCTGAATCGAATCTAGAGTGTGACTGAGGCTTAAATTCCTTCCTCAAAGTTTTTGTTAATTAAGAGTCTAGGATTTATATCTCAGATTCATGTGAGGAAGGAAACCTAGGTTTCTTTCTGCTACCTAGGTTTCCCCCTTTTTTCCCAACGAAACTTTGTTTTTTCTCTCTGTTTCTCTTCATTTCTTTATTCCATTTCTTGGTTTTTCCTCTCTGTTCCCGTCATCTGGAGATCTAACGCTGATTAATGGGTACATGTATTGGCTCCGCCTTGGGGTTTAGTTTAACTCTGCTTTTAGCGTGTTTTTGCACTGACCGGATTTCTCAATATTTTTATTTTATTATTTTTTTATAATAAGAGAGGTCCATGAGTGATCCCCTCCCACTTTTATTAGGCCTCACTTATGCGGAGGTAAACCGAGAAAAGTCTTGAAGAACAAAGCAACAATAAACCCACCCAAACACCCATTTCAACAAAAACCCAAAAACATCCAACAATAAGAACAATACCCCACGACCCAAACTACTAACTAGACCAGTGGATTTGAGGCTCATTTTTTTGCTTTTAGACTTTGGATTTGTTTATTGACATCGCATTGCTGTGGCTTTCTGCTAAATGTTTGATTAGAAATTTTCTTTCGTTGCTTGGAATTTAATGGCTACCATGGACATCTTATTGTGAAACTAAGTTTTGTTTGTATAATGGGAAGCTTAGAAAGCTCAGTTATCAACAAATAATAACGAAGATCATAAATGATGATCCAATGGTATTGGTATCCTAACAACCCACTTAATTACAAGTTCTGTCCTAGAATTATGGTTTTTATCCATCTTTATTAGTGTCACTTAATGAGAATAGGCCCATAGTATGCATTAATTTGAAATTACTGTAAGTTTGTTTTAAAAAAGTTTCTCATTTCTCTGTCTTTCCTCTGATCTAATTTTGCTATCTCCATTCGCAATAAGTGCCTGGAATGTGTAGGGGTCTCAAAGTTATGAATTTCTGGTTAGGGTTAACTTGGTGTTGCACAGTAGTTTAACATAACATATTTTAGTCTACACATGTGCAAGAATTCTTTGCAATTAAATCCTGCCACTTCAAACCACAAGTATGTGTACATATATATATATTTAGCTTGTAGATCAGATTACACAATCAAAGTTAATTAAGGCCTAGAGTAAGCTGGTTGGGTTTTTGTGCTCCCTTTAGACAAGCATATAAGAAACAATGATCATAACCAAAAGGTCGGATTGAGAAACGATTCAAGTAACCCCAGTATAGAAGTAAATAAATACAGATGTTAAATAGTAAGGACCTCCCCAAAATTGTTAATGTATAAACTAGAGTAATAGCTTTGCTTTAATCATGTAAACTTGTTGCATTAATTTGAAACTGCATGTGTCAATTACCATATATTAGTTGATTTATATTCAATGGATAAAGTCATATATGCATTATATTCTCCTTAATAAGTGAACATCACCTAGTAAGGCAATTAAGTGATATTTGTTATTACGGGCCTGAATGGTAGGATAATGCAATTTTTCTATAACATATTTTGTATACTGAGGCACTTTATCTACCATTGGCAAATTGATGTTTGCATGCCAATGACTTCTTGAAAATAACACACTTGTATATAAGGACATGGTTGCAGTGGTATTAAATGGAGTACCACCTACCCCTACCAGATTGTGTTCGAATTATAGCTGCCTAGCATCTGTCAACTTCAATAGAGGTACTGTTATTTGACTCTATGAGAAGCGCAAAAATCTGTTGGGATATTCTATTGCAAAAAAACTTGATATATCAAAGTCAGTTCTTGCTCTGCATTAATGCAAAAGTGTATATATAACTACATATTATGTGAATCTTCAACATTTGAATGAATGAATCTTTATTAAATTGGAAAAAAAAAAAAAAAAAAGAAGATGATTGCACATAGTTTTGTTGATGTGGATCCTAGATGCATGTTCGTCAAAGTAGACAAGTTATCAAATTCCTATATATATGTTACCAGTTTACAATGGGAATCCCACACATGGATTAGTAATAGTAATAAATATGCAATGGGAATGTGATCACAGGAAGTATTAGGTCCATGTCCTTTAATGCACCACCCTAGTGTATATATAACTACATCAATGTGTATTTCCAATTGAGTTTTGATGAATGAATGTCCATAATTTATTGAATTACGCAGAAAATGGTGCCCCATAGATTTGTTGATGGGAATATTAGTTGTTCACCAGAGTAGATAATCAAAGTTCCATCTTTTTCCTTTATGTTTGCAATTTCTAAGTTAATATATGTCCATGTAGGGTGTTTGGTAAGTACTGTTAGTATATAGCAATGGTAAATTTCTTGTTCAGGTTGTTATAGATATTCTCATATGAGACACATTATAGTGTAACCACATGTAGATCTACAATGAGGAGAATGATACATGACAGTGGTATAACTGAGTACTTGGGTGTGGTAGAGTTAGAAATTGTGAGCGACTAGCTTTTTGGGTGTGAGTTGGGAAGTTCAAGTAATTTATGTATTATGTTTTTCTATATTTTTTATTTTGTGAAAAACCTTTTCCGACGAGTAAAATTCGAGGAAATATTTTTTTTCGTCCAATAAACTTATTTGCGGTGTCTATGTCGGTGACAATTACCTGCTGAGAATACATAATAGCAATGATAATTTATAATTGCTGGAAAAAAAGATCTAGCAATTTTTTGTAATTTATTAACCTTTTGCGATAATGTATATCGCCTCAATTGACTTTTTTCAACGATTTAATTATAAACGGAAACCCCATTTTCATTGTTTATGGGACATTTGCAAAGGACAAAAATCGCTGGAAAAGTGAAGGCTTTATTGTTACGACGATTTTTGCCTTTCGGTGAAATTGATCAAAAGTGAAGGCTTTATTTCGTTGAAAATGCAACAAATTAAAAATCGCAGCAAATGACCAAATTTCTTAAATTCATATCATATTTATATGAATTCAACAAATGTAGCGATTATTAGGAGTATTTACGACGATTTGGAGCGCTACAAATGACCAAATTTCTTAAATTCATATTATATTTATATGAATTAAAACAACATGATTTACAGCAATGGAAAGTCACTTTTTTCCGTCTTTAAAAATTTAAGATATTACCATTTTCAAAGTTTAAAAAAAATACCATAAAAAATTAATAAACACAATGTTTTTCAAGTTTAAAGCTAACGAGCTGAGCCTGAATTTATTTGGAGATGTTTAAGCTTTGGCATTGTTAGGGTCTGTTTGGGAACACAATTGCAATAAGATATTCTTATATTACTTCAAAACTATTTACAAATTAACTATTTACTATTAGTCACAAATTATATGCTACTATTTTCATTACTATTCACAGATCAACTGAGATACTCTTACTGTCCAAATGAAGCTTAAGTCCTGTTTAGATAGTGAGTTGGTCTCATCCCATCTCAACATCCAAATATTACTGAAATACAAATATTTTTCAATTTATCTATCATAGTTTTCATCTAATCTTTACAAAATTTCAAAATAATGGTAAATATAAAAAACAATTAACTTTTTCAATTTTCAAAATAAAATAATATTAAAATCTAAATTAATTTGAATTAAATATGCTAATGATATTTGGATTAAAGTTGAAAACTTTGCTTAAAAACAAAAAAGATTAACCATACAAGCTGGGCCTTATATATATATATATATATATTGCCTACTCGATATCCATTGCATTCAAAGCTCTATAAGTCTCATCCTTAGTTATAGGACACTAAAAGAGTATAACTTTTCATGTTTGAATTTTTTTTTTTTTATCACAAATCTGATCTATATATATATATGGTTCAAATGCTAGTTAATATAGGTTATATTTCGTATAAGATACACAATATATATTTTGTTCAAAACGTTTTAAGTCTTTTGAGTTCAATTGGAACAATAATTTTTGAAAATGATAGTATTTTTTTGTTTATGTTTCTGGATGGTAAATTTTGCAATATGCTTGAATAAGAATTGTAAGGGGGTAGTGGCTGTGATACAAACTTCTGTAAATGAATTAATTTGAAATTTTGGAATAAATTATTGTAACTCGAAAGTATTAGCAAAAGCTTCTAACTATTTTTTGTTTGTTGATTTTTTTATTCTTTTTGGTTAATTTCATTTTGCAACTCAAAATTATCACTTTTTCATTTTTGTCAAATTGTCAATACATGGATGTTAATTGTTTAGCATGTTGCTATGTTTGTTATAATTTCAGATTTGTTGTTTACTTGAGTTCATGGATTCGACAGATTCTAGTGCGAGCTCCCATTTCCAGGCCCAGGGTACCCCTACCACTACTCCTAGTCCTACTTTTGGCCCAACACCTACTCCTACGGAACCTTGTCCTGCCCCAAGCCCAGAAAGAAATCTACTTCTATAATTTGGTCTCATTTCACCAAAATAGAGAGTGGTGACCCCAATAACCCCCAAGCTAAGTGTAACCACTGTGGAAAAATTTATAGATGCCTCTATAGGAAATATGGTACCTCACAATTAAAGGTACACTTAGAAGAGCAATGCAAAAATAGTCTAGTATTAAGATCATTACAATAGAAGAGCCAATCTAGGCTAAAAATCGGACTTAAAAAAATGATGGATGGGAATAGCGGGGGTGCAACGTTGAGGAGGTATACTAAGTATGATCCCGATGGGTGTAGGAGACTCCTAACCCATATTGGATTCATTTCGGAGTTCATTAGCTCCTACCGCTTTGGAGGCTTTGATTTGTATGCAGAATTAGATCACGGAGACTCTAATTCATATTCCGGATGCTCTTGACTATGAGGAGATCGACATCGAGAAGGGTAGTGATCAACCTAGATCTAGTAATCGTGAGATTTGAATTTCATTTTCTTATTTGAATTTTTTTTTCATTTAATCAGTATTAATTTCAAATTTAATTATTATAGTAATACATGAGACGACGTCTACGGCTACCTCCGATGCAGTACGACTTTGTGTGTATTGGACCCACCATTGCCATGGTTTGCATAATTTTTCCTATAATTATTTTTTGCATTTATAATTTTATATAATTTAGTATCTAATTATTTTGCTTGTATGTATTTTAGCTGTTATATTCTCAATACACATATGACAAATCCTAATCGTAAGGACCCAATGATCTATGCTCATATTCATTCCAATGACCTAATCTTATCTTGGTTAGTACTTTTAATAGTTTGTATTTTAAATTTTTGTTTCATGTTTATAACTTTATAATTCTAATTTGTTTTATTTTTAACTTATTAATATTGCAGGTTTATAATTTTTATGATCTCGATTCTCAGTCTCACAGCAGTTGACACAACTCAGTCTCAGTGAACTCACTGCCACCCCAAACTGATCAAATTTGAAATATTATGATTTTGTTAATTTACAATTAATTATAATGTTGCTAAAATAGTTAATAATAAAATTTGTAATATTTACTATTTTTAGATGAGCTTGTAATATTGTAATAGCTTATTAGTTCTCTTAATTTGTATAATTGTAAATATGTAATAATTTAGTGCCTTAGTGATGAATCAATGATTATTAGTTAATACTTAATAGTATTAGTTGAAACTTAGTATATAGTTAACAGTTATATATATAACTTATTTTTTGTTTTCATTTTTTAAATATATTTATTTTTTTAGTTAAATTCTGAGCCCAAAAACATACTTTAGGTCATTTTGGGCCCAGATATTTGAATTGGGCCAAAGGCCTGGGGTGGGGGGCAGATGGATGGAGGTCCACCCTTACACCTTGGACAGCGGACGGGGTACCCCACCCCCGCATGGATAGGTGCGGGGTACGGGAAAAAATTCTCCACCCCTACCCAAGCGGGGGGGCAAGGCAGGGGGTGGAGAAGGGGTAGCCCTGCCCTGTAGGGGGCGAGTAGCACCCGTGTTCAATTCAACGCAAGACGTAAAATAACTAAATTAAACGTCATGGTGGCCCACTGGTAGTGAGTCCATTTAATGGGACACAGTACAGAAGACTTGCAAGCCAACGGGCAACTTTATAGATTTTTATAAGAAAATTTCACTTAAGTAAAAATAAAGGAAGATGCGAGGCAGTGATGAAGTCAGCTTTTTGGAGTAATGATATATCTATAACACATTTTTTAATAATTATATAAAATGAGAATATTTTTATAAAATAATATTATTTTATAAAGTATATTATAAAAATATCCCTTACTTAAAATACTGTTATATATGTAAAGTAATGTGAAAAACATTATGTCTAAATTTCAAAATTTCATTCTTCCTATAATTTTAAAACTTCTACGTGTAAGCTTGCCTTAACTTACAATTAAAAGTAAGATGCTAAATTTAAAAAATGTGTTATATCAGAACTATAAATAGACTGAAATGTTGTGATGAAAGGCGCGACACAATTGGAGAACTATAAGCAACCATTTTAGATATTGGTGGGTTGTGATTATAATAAGATATAATAAAAAACAATATGATATTTTGATAAATAATAAAAAAAACAAAATAATATATTAAATAAATTTATTTATGAAACCGACAAAATATAGTACCTTATTTAGTGATTATGTCTTTAAAATTTTTTTCTTAATAGAATGTGGAATAAGAAATGAAATGAAAGTAAAAGAAAACAGATCAGAACAAAAATTAAATTAAATAGATAAGTGTTTGATGAAGATGTAAAAAAAAAAAAAAACCCAACAATACTAATTTAAATTGATTATAAAATTTAAAACAGTATTTATTGATTACAACAATTAATTGTAATATTGCTATAATATTTAATAGTAAAGTTTGTAATATTTACTATTTTTAGATGAGTTTGAAATATTGTAATAGTTTATTAGTTCTCTTAATTTGTATAATTGTAAATTTGTAATAGTTTAGTATTTTAGTGATGATTATTAGTTAATACTTAATAGTAATAGTTGAAGCTTTGTATATAATTACTAGTTCTATCTATATAATTTTTTAAAATTTTTTAAATATATTATTTTTTAATTAAAATTTAGGTTCAAAAACAGATTTTAGGTCATTTGGGACCCAAATAATTGAATTGGGTGGGGGCGGACAGATGAGGTCCATCCCCACATCCCGAACAGCAGACGGGTTACCCCACCTCCCGCATGGATAGGTGCGGGGAACGGGAAAATTAACCATCTCGTCAATGCCCCTACATTAACCTAATATACTTGTTCTTGAAATCAGTTTATGGCTTCGTGCAGGTATACGACTAATTAATACCATTAATTGAAACACCAAATCCTATTTTTAGCACGAATTATCCTTCATACGGTTGGAAATTACTGTAGAGTAAACTGTACCAAAGGAAAGTAGAATTAGCATATTTATGAATAAATTGAAATGAAAAGAAAATTACTCTAGAGTCCACTGGACCACCTGTGTTAGCCTCGGACTTGGGCTGGGCATTGCGAGATGTTGGGCTCTTGAGAGATGTATTCAAGTTTTTTTTTTTTTTGAAACTGAGAGATGTATAAGTTGAGTCTAATTACTTTTATAGACTTGGAATATATTAATAATGTACATGAACTTATATAGTTATTATCTTTGGCTGAGTGATCAGATTGCTCTCTTTATTTGATTTTTCATCTCCCAAGCATGAGTTATGAGAGTGATTGCATGATAACGTAGATGTAGTATTATCTATCAATAATTGAATTTATTATTCTTAAAAAAGAGTCGATTCAATGGTGGATAGATAATACCATGTCAATATAACGTGATAAAAATGAGATAAAAGTGCCGTATATATCATATCTAGTGCCGTATAAGTATTTAGATTTCTAAATACATTATAAGATACATCCAGAAGGACTATATGGATGTTAAAAAAAAATGGATTCAGTACAAGAAATTGTTGCAATTGATACCGTTGAAATGTTCTACTATTGTTGGAATGAGTCCATTTGGCAAAGTTGTTATATATGTAAAGAAATTGACATTTTGGAATAAAGTTGCGAACATAGATTGTTACTTGAATATTTTCTACATGCAATTTGACTCGAGATAGATATAGTAATATTGAAATTTATATTACTCATGATTACTAATATTCACTGCCGTGAGCTAGATATCGTCCATTTTCTCGAATCTTTTAAAACATCTGAGTCATAAAATTATAAAAAAATCCTGCTTGTGTCTCGTTCTTAATTAGATGATGATAAGGTTGTTGATTACTTGCTAATGAGAATTGTGTGACAGCTGCAGGCCGAGTAATATACAAGGCATTAACTTTGTCATATCTATTTTGTCAAATTCATATCCTTGACTTTTAGACCCTCTGGTCAATGCAAAGGACATGCCGGCCCATTAATTAAAACTCGTGGTTGATTTTCATTGGAATATCTACATTTTCTAGCCCCTTATAAGGGGCTAGCTCGGTCTTGTTAGTTGAAAACTGCATGTTTCCACATGTACGTTGGTGACCCTACTATTGGGCAAAGAACCTATTGGCCGTCCGCTTGAGTATATCCACTTTGTGTAGTATACGCACTCAAAAATGTCTATAATTTTAGAAGATTTCTATAATTACAAAGAAATTATATAAAAATAATTTCATAAATTAATATGATTTTATTTAGTTTATTAGATTTATTTTATAATAAAAATAATTTTATAATTTAAGTAATTCGTTTATATATAAAGTATTTATTATAATTTAATTGTAGACTTTTCAGCTTCAAAAGTTATGATATTTCGTAGTGTCGTCACCGATAACATCATTTTGTGGAAGCATATCCACGTATATAGACATTTTGAACTTGGCATAGATTTGCTTGGAAATAAATCAAAAACAGTAATAAAGGAAAATAATGCCGAGACCCTCTTCAATTTTCTATCTAAATTAGATCATTTACTACAGATTGAGAAAGACACGCAAACATTAAGCGGTGAGTTGGAATTCATATATAATACTTGAAAAATCCATATCGATGGCATTACTATTAAGAAGACAATCTTATATATGATACCGTGATTCGATTTTTCTAATTACATTAATGGGACATTATCTATAATATTTTTAAAATGTTAAAATACAACCTGATGATATGAATCGAGACATGAGATATAATATATGGACCACACTATATTTAATCTTGAAATTCATATTATTGATAAGTACTAATATTCAATACCGTGAACTACGTATTATCTCTTCTTATTGAAGTTTTCAGAATATCTAAATTATAAAAAAATATTGTCCTGGCCGTTATGAAGACTTTAATTGGAAGATGGTAAAGTCGTTGATCACATGCCAGTAAGGATTGTGACAGCTAGGAGTAATAAACAAGGCATGCATTATTTTTGTCATATCAATTTTATCAAATTCATTGGACTACATTACTTGCTCTAATGCATTTTTAGACCATCTAGTCAATGCAGAGGACATGATGCCCATTAATTAGTCATAGTTGATTTTTTCATTGGAATATCTATATACATTTTCTAGCCCCTTAAATGGTGCACGGCAACCTTATTAATGTCGAGCTAGCTAGGTCTTAATTGTAGAGATTTGAGCTTCAAAACTCTTGATGTTTCGTAGTGACGGATGGATCGACTTCAAGGACTCGGAATTTCTGCAATTATCATTAGTGAGTGACAGCTTCCATGCAAGGCTGGCCCTTATTCAAAAAATCATCTCACAAATTAGGGAGCTTGGAAGTCTTGGCCCTGTCCTATTCCACTGATCTTTATGGAAAAATTCCAAAGCCCTCAATTTTGAGTTTTATAATAGTAAATTATATTAAAAGGTTTTAAATAGTATCTGAAAAATGTATTGTGCAGCTAGTTACCAAGTTAAACATGGATTTTTTATTAAATATATTTTATTCAGATAATTATAAATTTTAAAAAAATAATATAATATGAAATTATAATTTCTTCAAATTAAACATGATAGAAAAAAAATTATTGAAAACCAAAAGCTAGCTAATTTTAGAGAAGTACTTGGCATCCCCTAATGGGTCCCCAACATTTCTCTCCATATTTGTTTTCCTAATTCTTTTACTTAGTGATTAGGTAAGTATTTTTATTTTTATTGATGTTGTGAATTTTATTATTTTTTAAAAATGTTAAGAATATTTTAAAAAATATATTAAAAAAAAAGAAAAGAAAAATGACACCCTCCTTAAAATTAAATTCTCAAAATTTTGCATAATTTTATTAATTCTGAAGTATCAATCAAATACAAAATATTTTAAATGAAAAATAAAAATTTCTGATCAAAATATTTCAATATTTCTTTAAACTTTCTCTTATTTTAAATTATGGTAATGTTTCTCTTTTGTTTTAAATTATGAAAATAAGAGAAATATTTCAAATATTGCAAAATAAGAAAAATATTTTGTATGTTATGTCTTGCAAAAATAAAATATTTTTATTATAATTTAAAAAAATTTTGAATAAAAATATCATATAGTTAAAAAATATTTGAAAATAAATTTTTAATATTATTTTTATCTTAAAATTTGAAAAGTTGTATTGATTTTTTTGTTTTGTTTTGAACTTTATATATAAAAGTTGTATTGATTTTAATTTATTTGAATAATGATTAGGTAATTGATTAGATAAAAATGTTAAAAATTTGAAAAGAAAAAATATTTTGTATATGAATGATATTTCAAAAATAATGAAATTATGAAAAATTTGGAAAAGTTTCAAGAATTTTGGTGCTGTCCAAATATGGCATTAATATTTTAATTTTTTTCACTTAATGGTTAATGAAGTATTTTTTAAATATTTTTTAATTTTTTTAATTTTAAAAATAATAAAATTAAATATGTTTAAAAAATAGTTGAATAATTTAAAACATATCATAAATTATAAAAAGGAATCCTGCTTTTGTAACGACGGCTTGTGTCTCGTTCTTAATTAGATGTTGATAAGGTTGTTGATCACATGTGAGGTTGTAAAAGACATGCCCATTAATTAAGGCCTTGTTTGAATTGAAAAAACCAACTCAACTCATTTCATCATCATAATTTTTTTAAATTTTCATAAAAAATACAATACATAATTCAATTTTTTTAAATGTCAATTCAATTTTTTTAAATTTTAAAATAATAATAATTTTAAAACTAACTTATTTTATCTCACTATTTAAATGAGACTTAAAAGTTATGGTTGGTTTATTATTGGAATAACTACATTCTCTAACCCCTTAATTAGATAACGATAAGGTTGTTCATCACATGCCAATAAAAGTTGTGTGACAGCCTGCGGGAATAATACACAAAGGCATTAACTTTCGCATATCCATTTTGTCAAATTCATAGGTACTACCTACTTCCCTTGATTTTTAGACATCGGGTCAATGCAAAAGACATGCCCATTAATTAAAAGTTGTGGTTGATTTTGAGTGGAATATCTACATTTTTTAATATAACTAGCAAGGGCAATGAGCGCGGCACGTTTGATTAGTTGATCAATTTTATCATGTTTTAAATTTTTAACTATAAACGGATATAATTTTGTCTATATTTTTAGAATTTTTTTCGTGTTTAGAATATATTATACATATGATCTGCATAACTTTTATAATTATAATACGATTTACAAGAATCAAGTCACAACTATATACATATATTTTTAAAGTATATATTACAAGAACGACAAGTTTCAAAAGAGATATTTAAAACATTCAATTTGCTGTCTCACGAACGGCATTAACAAATAGCACATTCAATCTATTTTGAAGCAAATTTATAATCATATTAATAAAATTATTAAATTTGTTTAGTTATAAGGGATTTTACTAATATATTAATTGATATTTATTAATTGACATGAGGTGTCTAAAATTATTTCTTTATTATTAAATTATATTAAATAACCTTACATCAAACATATTAAGTAATTTTTTCAGGTAAATGTCTTTTTCCTCCTTCAATTGAACAGTATATCAATTTCTCTTTGAGGTTTTTCATTTAAATTTTTAAAATATTTTTTATAGGAAAATTTAATAAGAAATAATAATGATAATATTTGAAAATTTTAAGTATAAATGTTAACAATATCGTTTCACCAAATCTCATTTTTTACGGTAAATTATTGAAATCGTATGAATTTAACAATAAAATGTAAGAAGTAAAAAACAATGCATTAAACATACAAATATACATGCATATATACAAGAATATAAACATAGATGATATAGTAAATATTTATATTTAAAGCAAGAAAATGAAAATTTTATTTAAAAAAAAGTCTCTAAACGGGACATTAAATTGACTAATCTAAATATGCCATATGAATAAATAGAATAAATATTACAAAAAAGTAAAATAAAAAATATACTGCAAGTAAAAGCGATAAAAAATATCGAAAAGTAGAGGAGAAATAAATGAACAGTAAGAATGGGGCAGATGACAAGGTAGTGAAATGTTGTCAACTAAGATAAGAACTGAACCAGCTAATCCATGACAAAGAACATATAAAGAAACAAAATATAATTAAATTAAAAATTTATTTATTGAATGACGCTATAATAAAAAATTAAGAATGAAAACAAACATAATGAACAAGACAAGCATTTATAAAATTGCAAATTGAACAGAGTATAATTTTGTAGCAAATAGAAAATGTACACAAGTATAATTCAATTTAATAAACAACACATTCTCACATCCAACCAATTTCATACTCCTCGATCTCAAAGTCCGACACAACCAATCAGACTGCAAAAAATTTGTTAGTGTAAAAATATATTCAAATCTCACAAAATTCTTTGAAAAATTACTTACAGTGATGAAATATAATTCTCGAATGATCAAAGAGGTGCAAGAGGTAGCGGCAAAACAACGTAATAGTGTATTTTAGACTATGGCCGTAGATCTCAAAATGCCAAATTTTGAATGGGAACAATCTAAGACTTGGGATGGCTATGGAAATGCTTAGATGTGTTAGTGAAACAAATGGTGGTGGTTGTTGGCTGTGGGTGGCAGCGTAGGCGGCGGTTGGAGGCTAAAATATCTAAATTGGAAAATAAGCTAGAGGCGTTTTAACGGTGGCGGATCGGAGCTGAGGTTGGCTGGTTTAGGTGGCTGGAGGGTCGATAGTGGTGTGGTGAAGAGATAGTGGTCAACGGCGGTGCTGGAATTAAAAGGGTCGCGGCTTGAATTCCCTCGTGGCTGTTAATGGCGGCACGATAGGAGCTGAAATTGGAAGGAGAGGGACGTCGGACAGAGGGGAAGAGAATGGGCGGGGTAGTGTTGGCCGCGGCGGCGCACTGGAGGGGACGAAGAAACGGACGGGCTGCGGCTTGGATTCGCTCGTGGTGGTTAACGGCAGCACGGGAGGGGTTGAGATTGGAAGGGAAGGAACGCCAGCTAGAGGGGAAGAAAATGAGAGGGGCGGTGTCAGCCAAGACGGTGTACGGCGGTGCACTGCAGGAGATGAAGAAACGGACGGAGGAGAGGGGAGAAGGGGCTCACGTGCGGGAGAAACTAGAGGCAAAATGGGAAGAAGACCAGGGGCAAGACCGAAATTTGGGAATAGAAATAGGGGCAAAATGATAAAAAAAAGTATTAGACGAAAAATTGTTCTTCCAACATTCACACTTTATATATAAGTAGATTTAAGATAGAATGCTATTTATAAAAATAATATTATAAATTAACGTGATATTTATGTAATTTCTTTATATTTATTTTATAATAAAAGTATTTTTGAATCTGATAAATTATATAAAATTATTTTCTTTTGTAATTTATTTATATTTAAAGTATTTATTATAATTTAATTGTAGATTTTTCAACTTCAAAAAGTTATGATGTTTCGTAGCGATAGATGGATCCTCAGACTCAGATTTTCTGTGTTATCATTAGTGAGTGACAGCTGGGGTTCAAATGCTGCACACGATGACCTACAAATTATTTTATTCCTACGTTTAATTTGGTTGGTACATGTGAAAGCGGTACATTTAGAGATGACTACGGATAGCTTTGAATGGGTTGTTAAAATATTATTTTTTAATATTATTATTATTTTAAAATTTAAAAAATTAAATTATTTATTATATTTTATATAAAAATTTAAAAAAATTATAATGATAAGATGAGTTGATGTGAATTTTAAAAAAATTAAATTATTTATTATATTTTATGTGAAAATTTAAAAAAATTATAATAATAAGATGAGATGAATTGAGATAAATTTTGAATACAAATAGTGCATATATTAGAAATGTATTTAAAAAAATATATTTTAGAGCTTTTATTATCGCCAAAATTGATTCAAAGATGATATTAAAATCTGTTTTGGACAAGAAAAATTATCTTTAAGGGCGCTCAATAGAGTCAAAATGTGGTAAAACTCTACAAAACTAAATTATTATTTTCACTATCTAAATTGAAATTAAGAAAAAAGAACAATAATAATAAAACAAAAACTCCTTTATTCTTAAAAGTTCAATGACTTTTTTATATTATTATTATAGGTCAGAAGTTCAATAGGGGTGTGCATCCGGACCGGTTTTTTTTCCGGTCCGGTCCACCCCATCGTTCTCCCCACCGGCCGGCGACCTCACCCCTCAGATCTCAGCCTCCCTTGTGCCGCCGTTAGCCACCACGAACCCCTTGAAGCCGCGGCCTTCCTTGCACCAATGCGCCGCCGTCGCGCCACCTCTGGTCATCATCTCTTCACCACATCATCTTTGACCTCCTAGCAACCCATTGGATCCAACCCCAGCTCCGATCCGTCACCGGTGAAGCACATCCAACTCCATTTTCGTTTTGGGTATTTTTGGCCTAAAAACACCCCTTGCGCGGCCACCCATGGCAAACCACCACCACTACTAGCTTCACCGACTTCCCTAGGCCCTACCCTATCAATCTCGGGTCTTCGTTTGTCACCGTTGAAAAAGTGGGTATCTGTGACCCACAGCCACAGCTGTTTTTCCACTTCGTGCGCACCCGTGATCCTTCAGAAATTGCAATATTGTATTGTAAGTATTTCTCCAAAGAACTTTCGTAATTTAAATGTATTTTTGCACTAACCCATTTCACTGTATTTTTTTGGCATGCCGGACTGAGTCCGAGGAGTTTGGGGGTCGGATGGATTTGTGAATGGAGATGTTTGATTGGTTTGATTGAATTGGTTTGGTTGTTGATGGGTTGTTTGATTGGATTTGTTGGAATTGGTTGTGATGGATGTTGGATCAGTGTTGGTGCATGTTCATACCATCATTTCATGCATGATCATGTTTGTAAAGAAAATTGGGTTTTCGTGCATTGCATTCTTGTGCATGTGTGATTTGGAAAAGTTATGATTTCATGTGTGAGAAATTGGATTTGTTTGGATTGATTGATTTGAGAAAAAAAGGAAAGAGACTGTAGGGATGGTGGTAAGTAGGGACGGTGGTAGAGTCCCGCCTGCAATTCCCGCCTACGGTGCATGCAGTAGGAATGGTGGTAAACAAGGATGGTGGTTGTGTCCCGCCTATGATTCCCGCCTACGGTGCATGCAGTAGGGATGGTGGTAAGCAGGGACGGGGGTAGAGTCCCGCCTGTGATTCCCGCCTACAGTGCTCTGTTATGTATCCATTGTGTGGAAAGGAACTGTAGGGATGGTGGTAAGAAGGGACGGTGGTAGAGTCCCGCCTGTGATTCTCGCCTACGGTGCACGCGGTAGGGATGGTGGTAAGCAGGGATGGTGGTTGTGTCCCGCCTATGATTCCCGCCTACGGTGCACGCGATAGGGATGGTGGTAAGCAGGGATGGTGGTAGAGTCCTGCCTGTAAGTCCCACCTACAGTGTCCGATAAATAGTTGGGTTCTGCGTAAACCATTTTCTGGAAAAGTATTTTACGGATAATTTGGGCCGAATGAGATTTTGGCGTGTGTTGAAAATTAATCGTTTTCGGGGAAAATGATATTTTGAAAGAAATGTATATTCTTTTTATGCATGCATGTTGGTCGCATTTAATGCATTTATATTACGTTGTTATTTTGGGTTATACATACCTGCAGTACCGTTTTATGGTATCGCAGCTTTTGATGCAGATGAGGATGATGAGTCTTAGGCTTTGGCTCCATGGGGAGAGCGATCTGGGATTGCTCTCGTGCATCGATATTATTATCCTAGTCTTTTATATATTTATCTTTTGTAATATATTTGGGATGACTGTATAAATTTTTAAAGATAAATTATTTTGGATACCTGTATTTAAATTTTTGGTACTTAGTTGACTTATAATATTATCCGCTGCGAATTTTGTTGTGCACTTTTGTATGTTACACACACTTGGGCACATTTCGTTGGGATGCGTGACCGTGTTGTCACCATCCGAGCGTCTCGATCCCCGTGTATTTATATAAGGGGGGTTGGGGGCGCCACAGTGTTTATTTTGTTTGTTTATGGTGGTACTGTTGGTTGTGGTCATTGTTTTGTTGTTGTTGTTGTGGTAATCTTTTGTTGGAAAAAAAAATTACGAAAAGTTGTTGTTCTGTTGTGTTTTGATTTGTTTATCGTTTTGTTGTGTTATGCTGAGCACATAGTGTCAAGATTGCTTTGCATAATTTGAAATGCCATTATTGGTGTGTATGTAATGCCATGTTATGCTTTGACGATGAATTTTTCATGGAAAGATTGTTTAACTATGTTCTTAGTTGGGGAATGATGGATATTTTCATTAGATTTCATATAACAAGTGTAATGGTAATATTGTAGATATGGTTTCTTTTCCACTTTTTCATTTTTGTACGACCTAAGTAATGAGAATTTCTCCATTAGAATTGCAACTACCAGAACCAATGCATCTGGCCACTGTTTTTGGATACAACAAAAAACATTATTCTGAAGCTTTCTTCATTCTGACACGTTTCTAATTTGTAGTTCACTGTCATGTGTTCGTTGTGACTAGGGGTGGCAATATGTGACACGACCCGTTAACCCAACACGAACACGAACACGACACGATAAAAGCGGGTTAGAGTTTAGCCTTAACGGGTTCGGGTCAAAACGGGTTGACCCGTTAAGACACGATTGCTTAACGGGTCACTAACGGGTCAACCCGTTATAACCCGTTAAAAAAATTAAATTTACCTTTATACCCTTAGACCTAAAGGGTAGAAAGGACGTTCCACTTCCTTCTTCAAGTTCTAAATTTGTTTAGATCTGTGTTTTTAATTTTTTATTATATTTGAGATTGTAATATTAATATATATACATTGTATGTTTTGTCTATTACATTTGGGATGTAATTTTAATAATGAATATTATTACAAATTGTGTGGATCATATTTGTTTAGATTGTAATTTTAGACTTGTAGTTAGTTTTTTATTTTTTATAGATATTATTTATATTTAAATATTTATATAAAATCAATTAAGTCAAACGGGTCGTGTCGTGTCGTATCGTGTATGTCCAACCCATTAACGTAAACGGGTTGAAACGGAACGGGTCGTGTCGTGTTATGTCGTGTCAATTTATTTCTTATTCATTAACGGATCATAACGGGTCGTGTCGTGTCAACCCGTTATCTTATCGTGTCGTGTTCGGGTTTGGAATTTTGACACGAAATCCTTAACGGGTCGTGTTCGTGTTGACCCGTTAAGTGTAATGAACATACATTGACACGACACGAACACGACCCGTTAACACGATTTGACACCCCTAGTTGTGACTGATGGAGAATTAGAAATCTAGATATTTTCTATGTTCACTTGGGTGAGATGAAAATCATTATGATAACTTTTACTTTTGTTGTGTTTTGGACAAATACTAATACATCTATGAGAAAAACTTGTTTGTGTTTGCCAATAGATTTTTATAAGAAGAAAAAAAATCCCACATTTAATACCTCAAAAAATACACTCACAGATAACCGATCCTTAGTCACATTGTTAATTGAGCTCACTATTTTTTGAGTAAATCAAAAGTAATAAATGTATTCAAACTTAAAAGAGATAATAAATTAGACTTTTTTGTCCAGAAAATTTTCACGAAAACCACAACCAGGTGAATCAATATATGTTGGTAGCTTTTTTCAGAGTCAACAAAAAATTCTAATTTTGAAACTTTATTGATTGAGACATTTCTGGAAATTCAATATTTATCATTTTGTGGAAACATATCCACGTAGATGGCATTACTAGTGAGACGACAATATTATATATTAAGTGATATGAAGAATGAAATGTAGATTTATAATTACTTGAGGATTTTCTATAATCTGAATCGAGATAGATATAATATATGGGTCACACTCTATTTAATCCTGAAATTCATATATCTATGGTAGATAAAGACAGAAACAAATTTTTGTTTCCATCTGGTGAACTATGTTAGAAAAATCATTATGGTATACTTAATTTTGTCTTCTACGAACCTCAATTAGCACTTTAGCTATTGTCTGACCAAGTAAGAGCATCAGCATGGGACTAGTTTCTTTTTCATATCCGAGTTTTAAATATTATCCTTTCTCATACCCTATTGCACGATTTATCATGGTCTTGACTTCTTTACGAAAAATCAATTCAATAGAGAACAATTTTTGTAGACTTCAAAACTTGTAATTTCATTTTGTAAATGAATAATATTTAGATTGGGTAGTCTAGATCACCACTACAGAACTAGTCTATTGTGACAATGCTGTGATGAACAAGCTGGTCATTGCTTCTGGGTTTTAACTAGGAGAGGCTTCTGGTAGTGATAGGGGAGCAATCTTGGGGTAATTTAATTTAGCTAAGCTTTAAAGTTTATCTATGTTTATTATGAGTGTTGGATGCATATCCCAAGGGTTCTCTTTATTGAAGGAATTGACCCAGCTTATTGGGGTTACTTTTTGTTTATATCTTAGTAGCTAGCCAGGCTTTTGCTTCTTTTTCATTCCATATTGTTGTCAGTATTTTCTTAAAACAATGACACAAGTAAGTTAGAGTTGACCAAATGGTGGCCCAAGCAACTTTGGGTTTAGTTTATACAGTTTTTGTTGCGAGTATTTTTATGTCTGGTTTGGAGGAATGAGTCTAAGGTGCATGGCTGTACAGTTTGTCCAAGATATCAACACACGTAAATCAAGCTGCTGCACAGAAACTACTCCAGAAAATGAATCATCAAAGCTGGGTGCATAATCAGAAAATATTGAACAATGTTATTTATTTTGCATTGTTATGTATTAGTTTAATTAGTTGTGATGTATTATTATTTATGTTGTTCTTTGTAAATTTATGTTTTGCATTGTGATGTAATAATAATGTTATTTATTTTGTATTTTTATTTATTTTGTCATTTAATTTTTTTTTATAAATTAACTTTAGAAAGTGTTTAAATTATTTTTTTTAAAGAAATATGGACAATTTAAGCATGGTATCAGAATTTTTTTTAAAAAAACCTGCTATAAATTTGTTTTAAAAGTTTGTCTTAAAAAAAAAAGAAAAAAAAAGAAACCGGATTAAATCTGGTTATAACCCGGATATAATCCGGATATCCGGATTTAAACTGGATGGATATCCGGTTATAACCGGATATCCGGATTTAACCCGGTTATCCGTCCGGATTAAATCCAGATTAATCCAGGTGGATAATTGCCCGGTTTTTAAAATCCAGATCCGGATCCGGTTGTGGCCGGATATCCGGATCCGGATGCACACCCCTAAAATTCAATAACTTAGAAGCTTAGAAGTTGTCCACTTATGTTTGTGTTGGACTTGGGCTGGGGTTTGCTAGATGTTAGGCACTGTGAATTTATTTGGATTTGTCGCTTTTAGGGCTGTTCATCCGCATCCGACAAGACCTGATCCGAATTAGTAGTATTCCGACTAGACCCGATTGCTTTCACTACTGAATTAGCACTATTCCGAATTGTTTCTGTTAACTGATTACCCGACCAGAATTTTTTAAGTTTTTAAATTTTTTTACCTCTTTTTTTTTTTTATTTACTTTTTGGGTTTTGGGTATGCTGTAAAGGTTGTTTTGCATCAAATTATTTTCGGCCGGAATGACAAATTATTATTATTTTCTTACGTATAGGCATTCAAAGAGATGAAGCATTATTGTTTTGAGTCAAGTGAATGTGTTAAACAGAAAGATGCGTTATGAAGGGCCCAAGAAGACAGATGGAAAGATAAAGGCCAATCCCGCCAAAATTGACAAGTCTTCTACATCTTTCCAGCTTCCATGTACTTTTGAGGACCAGATAATTTTTCTGCTTGTTTTTTTTCGATTTATTTTTTTCCAAAATTCAAATATGCTCAAGTTCTGCCAGAATTAGATCACGCTTTCCATCCGTTTTCGCTAGCCACCATGAAAATCAAAGCCCAAACTAACTTATTCACAGCAACCAAAAATCAGACACCAAACCTTGCGAAGTAGGAGAGAGATGCAAAACGGAAATGCTTCTAAAAAATTTAGAACACCTTCTAAGTTGCCATTTAGAATATTGGGACTCTAACGTTATCACTCAAGAGAGATGCACCTAGGTCGAGTCCAACTTACATTTGGAAGATATTAATTATATACCTAAACTAATATAAGATAATAAGCCAACTGATATTGATCTCTTTATAAGTACTGAGCGATGATTTCAGATTATCTAAGTTGATCTGTAAATAATAATATTTTGTAGGTTTTGTTAAGGTGTATTTAAATAATGTAAATATGATGAAATATACATTTAAATGTATAAAATAAGTTGAGATGCATAATTTATTTGAGATTGATTGAAGTGATAATTTCATCTTTCAGACACAGCTAAAGATCGGTATAATGGGACAGGTCAAGGATTGCAAGCATACTAATTTATGAGATGATGAGAGGAAAAGTTCGAGTCTACGATCCATCCGTCACCATGTAACATCGTCATGACTTTTGACTAGCTCGACTTAAAATTTCCATGAACCAATTAAGGGGTAGAAAATATATATATTCCAACGAAAAATCAACCATGATTTTTAATTGGGCATGTCCTCTTGCATTGACTAGAGGAAAATAGGTGGTCTTGATAAATGTGACAAAATGGACATGACAAAGTTCATGCCTTGTATATTACTCCTGGCTGTCACACAACCCACACCGGCATGTGATAACAACCTTATCTTCATCTAGCTGCAATTTCTTTAAATATCAGTGATCTTGTTCTTCCTTTGACTACAACACAAATCCCAATACCTCATTCCACATAGACTACTCATGGCCGACCAAACTACCTGATATCAGTGATCTTGTTCTCAACATTACCACAGATCAATCTGCTCTTCTTGCCTTGAAAGCTCATATTTCTTATGACCCTCACCATATTTTGACAACAAATTGGTCCTCCAGTACTTCAGTTTGCAATTGGGTCGGTGTCACCTGTGGTTCCAGACATCATCGGGTTATAGCCTTGAACCTTTCTAACAATGGTCTTGTAGGAACCATTCCTCCGTATATAGGAAACCTTTCATTTCTTGTCAACCTAACCATCAGGAACAATAGTTTTCATGGCTCAATGCCAAACGAATTGTCTCATCTTTATCACTTGGAACTCTTGCATTTCGGATACAATGAATTCAGCGGAGAAATCCCGTCATGGATAGGATTGCTAACCAAACTTCAACATTTAATTCTTGTATCCAACAATTTCGAAGGTACTATCCCATCATCTCTATTTAACAGTACATCTTCATTGCAAGAAATTGGACTTGAAGATAATCAGCTTTGGGGCTCCATACCATCCTCTATCTTCAAGATGTCTACCTTGAAAGTAATTTCTCTTGCAAAAAACAAGCTTTCAGGTCCTATGCCTTCCATTTTCTTCAACATGTCTTCACTGCAATATATTGATCTCAGCAATAATACGTTATCTGGTACAGTACCACCGGAAGTAGGGAACTTAACCATGCTTACAGATTTATACCTTGACAATAACAACTTCGAAGGTATATATAATATTTAGTCTTGATTGGTAGGTCATGCTGTTAATTATCGGTAAGTAAAATCCAATAATTTTTTCTAAATTAGTGTAAATATTGTTTCACAGGTAGCCTCCCATCATCTTTGTTCAAGTGCAAACAGTTGCAATATTTAGACTTGGAGTCTAATAATAATTTCAAAGGAAAACTATCACCCGAAGTAGGGAACTTAACCATGCTTACATATTTAAATCTTGGCTACAACAACTTCGAAGGTACGTACATGACGTCTTCATGATGTATTAGTTGATTATAAAGATGCCACTGTGTCACCATTGACTTAGTACATGATATGCATGCTTACAGATTTATACCTTGACAATAACAACTTCGAACGTATATATAATATTTAGTCTTGATTGGTAGGTCATGCTGTTAATTATCGGTAAGTAAAATCCAATAATTGTTTCTAAATTAGTGTAATTGTTTCATAGGTAGCCTCCCATCCTCTTTGTTCAAGTGCAAACAGCTGCAATATTTAGACTTGGAGTCTAATAATAATTTCACAGGAAAACTGTCACCCGAAATAGGGAACTTAACAAAGCTCACGTTTTTAAATCTTGGCTTGAACCACTTCGAAGGTACGTACGTGATGTCTTCTTGATGTATTAGTTGATTATAAAGATGCCACTGTGTCACCATTGACTTAGTACATGATATGCATGCTCTATATATGGTCGATCTTCTCTAATTAGGTACTTCCAAATGAAAGCAATAAAATAATTGGTTAGTGAAACCCCCGCGTGGTGGATCGAATATTGTTAAATCCCTTTGTTAAGTGTAACTCTGAAAATAGATTATGTAAAAACTGCACCCACTAGAGTGCATGTGGCTCCGATCCAGTACCACTGCAATCAACTCAAGGGTGGCTCAACCAATTATAAATGTTGCATGCCTTATTATAATCAACCTCCATGGTATATATTCCAAGTCTTGATTGTTCTCTTACAACTAAGTATTAGTTGTATGCTTTATTTGTTACAAAATCTTTTTTTAATAGATTTATTGTGATTGCAGGTGCAATACCAAGTGAAATTGGTAATTTGCAGAACCTGAAGATTTTCAATTTGGGAATGAACAATTTTGTTGGCACAATTCCATTGGATATATTCAATATCTCAACATTACACGGGTTCTCCATGGTAGGAAATCACCTCTCAGGCACTCTTCCATCAAATATGGGTCACTTCCTTCCAAATCTCGAATGGACTTTTCTTGGGATGAATGAACTTAGTGGAATGATTCCAGCCTCTATTTCCAATTTTTCACAGCTCGTTTCACTCGACTTGTCAGGTAACTCATTCTCGGGCTTAATTCCAAAAACTCTTGGTAATTTAAGGCTCCTCCAGCATCTCAACCTTGAATTCAATAATGTGACCATTGAATCTTCAGAATTGAGTATTTTCTCGTATTTTTCGAACAACGCATACCTCAGTATTTTGGATTTGTCTAGGAATCCACTAAATGGAGTCCTTCCTAATTCCATTGGAAACCTCTCGACCTTTTTTGAGCGACTTGATCTCACTGGTTGCAATATTAAGGGCAACATTCCCATAGATATTGGCAATTTAAGTAGATTGACATATATGTCCCTGCGTGACAATGATTTGGCTGGATCTATTCCTTCTACAATAGGAAGATTAAGCATGCTCGAACAATTGTCCCTTTCTGGTAATAGACTAAAAGGTCCAATCCCGACCGATATCTGTTACTTAGGGAGATTGGGAGAGTTATTTTTAGATGGCAACAAGCTTTCCAGACATATTCCCGAAAGCATAAATAATCTGACTTCATTAAGATCTCTCAACTTAGCCTTCAACCAATTAACTTCAAGGATTCCTTCGAGCTTGTGGACGCTGACAGATATCTTGAGGGTTGACTTGTCATCCAATTCCCTCAGTGGGCCTCTTTCAATATATATTGGAAATATGAAGGTCCTGACAGAGTTGAATTTATCAAGAAATCAGCTATCAGGTCATATCCCAGAAACAATTGGTGGGCTCATATCCCTAGTCAATCTCTCTTTGGCAGCCAATCAATTAGAGGGCTCCATTCCTATATCTTTTGGTGGATTAGTAAGCTTGGTGGTATTAGATCTTCTTGGTAACAGCTTATCTGGAGAGATACCCAAGTCCTTAGAAGGGCTACGGTACCTCAAATATCTAAATGTCTCCTACAATAAACTACGAGGAGAAATTCCAACACAAGGACCATTTGTTAACTTCTCAGCTGAATCATTCAGGTCAAATGATGCGCTTTGTGGTGTGGTTAGACTGAATGTTCCTACATGCACGGAAGCTTCTCCTGGACCGAAAAAGGCAATGGGGGTGCGTATACTAAAATATGTACTGCCCGCATTGGGGTTAACGATACTTATAGTCTCTGTTGTACTAGTCTCAAGAAAACTCCATGGGAAGAAGAATTCTAAACTTTCCAACAACAAAGACTCAATGCCTTTATCAACATGGAGAAGAATTTCCCACCAACAACTTTTACAAGCAACAGAAGGGTTCAGTGCAAACAACTTACTTGGAGAAGGGAGTTTTGGCTCAGTTTATAAAGGGACACTCTTAGATGGTACATACGTTGCAATAAAAGTTCTAAATTTGGAACTAGAAGGTGCATTCAAAAGTTTTGACATAGAATGCGAGATATTAGGACACATTCGTCATCGAAATCTTGTCAAAATCATTAGCGTTTGTAGTAACATTGACTTCAAAGCACTTGTTTTGGAATACATGCCTAAAGGGAACCTAGAAATGTGGTTGTATTCTAACACCCATTGCTTGAATATGCTACACAGGCTAAATATAATGATTGATGTGGCAATGGCAATTGAATACCTTCATCTTGGTTATTCAACACCTATTGTTCATTGTGATCTAAAGCCGAGCAATGTCTTATTAGATGAAGATATGGTTGGACATGTTGCTGATTTTGGCATAGCAAAACTCCTAAGTGATGGAACTTCTCTCACACAAACAATGACCATGGCTACAATTGGGTATATGGCACCAGGTGATGTCAAGTATTATTTTTATCATTCTAGTTTTGCATAGATACATAAATGTTATGCTTTAGTAACATATATAAGGATCTATGCACTTAATTTATTTAGATTATCATATGTGAAATGATATGTTTTAACGTGTGTAGAGTATGGATCTGAAGGAATTGTTTCTACAAGAGGTGATGTGTATAGTTATGGAATGTTATTGATGGAAACTTTCACAAGAAAAAAGCCCATTGATGATATGTTTTCCAGCGAAATGAGCTTAAAGCGTTTAATAGAGGAATCATTTTCGCTTTCGATACTTGAAGTTATTGATTCCAATTTGCTGAGCAATGAGAACGACTATGTTGCTATGGAGACCTGCTTATCAGCAACTATGGGCTTGGCTTTGCATTGTTGTGCAGATTTGCCTGAACAAAGGATCGATATAAAAAATGTTTTAGCCAAACTTAACAAGATCAAATTAAAGTATCTACATGATCAGCAATCGGGCTAGTCAAGTAGAGTTTATTACCAAGCTATGGTTTAATCTATAATCGGTATGCAATTTATCTACCACACTTATTAGAACTTGTTCGTGAAATGTTTGATAAATTATTATTTTCTTAGATGTATAAAATTCTTTAAAAAAATCTTATGCATTTTCAAGAATTCATATAAATAATTACTTAATTATGTCAAGGTTATATGAGTTAATTTGGCAAATATGTAAACTATATATAAAAGTTAATAATTGGCAAATCTTTCCATTGGCACAAGCAATATATATATATATGATTTCTATATAGATTAAATGTGTATATATATAGGTGCGCGAACACACCCAAAATATCTTAACTCTATCTACAAACTTCTGCAAAATAACATTAAATTAATATAAATAATATAGTTAGTATAAATAAATATCAATATAATGATTTATAACATTCAGATTGACTCAAATGACACCCATTGTATCACTGTGATAAGAACATGATTCTCTCTTATATTTTTAAATACTCTCAAATACTTGGCATAAAGTTTAATATAATATCTAAAAAACAATAAATTTGAAGTAGTACCCGTTCATACAAGTCATAACGAGTTTAGATACGAGTTTGACTTGTATAATGAGTCTAGCCTAGATTTTTGTTAGAATTTATGTTTTTCTTAAAACAACAAAAATTGAGACAAGTTCATGAGTTGAGCATGAACAACTTGGTTCATTTACAACATTATTTACAAATCCTGGGATTCCTCTCAAAATACTTGTTTGATCCATTACTTTGTCACAATACACACAAATAGAAGTTTACAAATATTAGAGCAATAAAGGCAAACAAACCGATTTTTCTGTTCTCAGAGAACATTGAAAGGAGTTCTTTTCCTTTTACTATTGATTGGATTGTAACATATCTATCATTGTGTGTAGACATGCTCCCAACATTGCAGGAGAGAAACAAGGGGTTGATGTCAAGAATCTCGGCAATCCTGGTTTTGGTAGCTTGGGCAAGTCTCCTTTCTAGATTTCACACTCTCTTCGTGACTCTAGGGTGCCATGAGGGATGTGGAATTGCCCCATTTTAGATTTGTGTATATAGTGACAAAGCAAGAGATGATCTCTCTTTGGGGTCGAAACTTCTATTCTAATAATAAGTTTTTGAATATGATGGATATTGATTTGTATAACAATACAAAAAGGAAACTACAAGCAGTCAAGTTGTTTCACTTTTTCACCCATGTCATGGTGCTAATAATAGATCATGAATAATATAGTATGATTTTATCGCTTCAATGGAGAAATTAATATTTTGATCCAAAATTAAGATCTTAATAAAGAAAAAGAAAACAGTTAAATGTACTAAGTTATAATAGATATAAACAAATACATTGTTCCTCTTAGGAAAAGAAAATACATCTTAGAGGGGATAAAATATAGCAGGCTCAAAGTGATTTTCTAATCCAAGCCCAAGATTGAGGGTCTCTTCTAGAGGAAAGATAGAGAGAAGGAAGGATGGGACAAAAGGTTGGGGAAGAAGAGTGAAGAGGAAAAGAGGAGATGTGACACAAAAGAGAGATGATGTGATATAAATGAACAAGGGGCAAAAGATAAAAAGGGAGGGAACCAGACGATTTTTGGGCCTTATTCTTTCGGACTTCTTCCGGATTGTGACTTTGACCTCTCCTTCAGCTTCTTCAACCAGTGAACTAGAGCACCAACGATAAGCTCACCTTCAGAAAATAGATCTATGATCTACATTGTACAACGAGGATGAGTGACCATGAGAGCTTATAAACAATCATATTATAGTGGATTCTCCCCCCTCCCCTCAAATGACCGATCCGTGGATGTAGGCATTATGTTGAATCACATAAATCTATGTGTCTCTATCTCTTTTAATTTCCCCGCATTTATTTCTTTTTCACTGCCATGGATGTAAGCATAGCCACCGTACAACTGCATCGGACCACCGTTGGGGGCTCCACACCACACCGGTCGAGCTGCAGATGGCCATGGCGGATCTGACGTCGTCGAAATGACTATTTCTCCACTTTCAGCCTGGAATGACTATTTCTCCACTTTCAGCCTATGTTATTTTTGGGCATTAGCAGTTGACGTCGTCTGATTTGATTTACTTTCTACACTGGAAGTAGGAGAATGACGATTTTCCGGCACGCTAATCACTAAAGAGCAGATGACATCCTCCTAGATAAGTGCCCTCAACCTTTCGGCTTTTATTTTTATAAAAAACACTATTGCAGAAAATGGGCTAGTGAACCCATGCTTGCCTAGCGGGGACCCAAGTTACTTGCCGCTTGAGCTGCAAATGTTCAGTGCACTTTGGTGCATTGTGCGAAACAATGGGGTGTACATAGGTGAGTATTGTGCACTTGAATGCACTCTTTGCATGCACATGCACCTCTCGAGTCAGTGGCATTGTGCACCTACACATGTCAGGCATAGCATTGTGTACTTAAGTGCACAATACCATGCATGTCCCACTATGCATGGCACACACAACAACATGCACAGTGTCATACGGGTGCATGTTGTCATGCATCCAGAGGCTTGCGGCATCTCGCTGCGAATCTTGTTAACCTGTCGGTGGTCACCATGTGCACTGTCGTGGTTTCTAGCTCCGCTGTGATGGCCTCGTGGACCGGGGGTAGTGAATTGTGCACCTCCCTCAACTCCTCTATGGCCAGCCATGACCAGCCGAGCCTCCCTCCAATTTCCCCATGTCGAGACCCACGACCTTAGCTCCTCCACGAGCCGTCGTGCCTTCGACGTGTGCCACCTCGGTACCACCATGAGACCACCCTCAGCCTCCCTTGGTCTTCCCTAGCCTAGCCCTAAGCCCAAACCGCCACTTTACGTAGTGAACAGCCACTATACGTGGGTTAGCTGCCACGCACGACCCTTTTGACGTCATCAACCGTGACGGTCAGTGAACAACGCACAGGTTAACCCCAACAATGACATAACTCTCTCTCCCTTATTATTTATGTTAGATGTTAATTAGTTGATTAGGTTGTGGACTGTGCTGTTAGTATTGCTGAGTTCGCTTTATTCTGATGTGCTAGGTAGTAAAGTGTTGGGCGTAGTTGGGAAGTGTGCTGTGAAGTATTGTGGACTATGCTGTGTAGTGTGGTTGTGGAATATGTGTTGTAATGGTGGCTTGGCATCATGTGGATTGGGAAGAGAGTGTGCACTCTCGTGGTGTAGTGTGGGATAAGGAGAGTATATGTAAAATATACCTTTCTGGCATATTGTGGAATGGGGAGGTCGGAGTGTACTTTGTGTGGCATATCGTGTATGAAGGGAGTACACGTGGAGTGCACTCCATGTGATAGAGTGATGCACCATATGGCATGTACTCCTAGTGGTGATATGGCGTAGCGTGTGAGAAGGAGTATACGTGGAGTGTACTCCAAGAGGTGTAGCAACGGTGTGTCGCAGAGATAAGGATGATTGTGTGATTGATGGGCGTAGAGTGATGAGTAGTGTTGGGAACTATGGAACAGTGTCCCAAAGTAGTTATGGTGTAGCTTGTAGTTTGAGGTGGCAGGTGTCACTGTAATTAACTTTTGGCTGTGAGTATGAGTGAAGTAGCAGAACAAGTGTAAGAGTGCGTAGCGGAAGCATAACTGGGGAATGTCACGAAGTGACATGGTTATTGGCAGTCGCGCTTGTGATGGATGAGGAATTAGTGTAAGAATGGTGTAGCAGGAACGTGACAAGATGTCATGCTGTGATAGGAGTACGTGAGGGACCATACTCATGGCGTAGCGGAATATCAGGTGACATAACATGGTCATGGTGTAGCTTGGGAGTAATCTTGAGCTATATGACGTGACGTAAGGCGTGGTTGTGAACGGAGTCTTGTCGTGTTAAATGTTGGGATGAACTGTTAAAAGAGACGGGTAGCGTGAAGAGTCATGCTAGCCGGGTTAAGAGAAGGTTGGTATCCGAATATGGTGTTGGTTTACACAAGCAGGTGATCAACGTGTTATATGTTGGTCTTAAGTGATGAGAGGGGTAAGGTACGTGTGCAATCTGGTTAGACACATGTGTTGGACGGATTCACCATATGTAATGGACAATCTGTCCTAAACATAGTTACACGGTGCTTAAACTCATAGTGGCTTAGAGCCGTGTGGCGTGTATGAATGGGAATGAGGATTTAGTATGGGCTAAGATGCATGGAGGCAGTGCCGAGTGTATTGTTAGGATTGGGATGCGTAATTCCGTCACTTGAAATCATGTGTCGAAATGTAGTCAATAGGAAGAGTAAGACGGAAGTCCTAGTGTCTGAACCCTAAGGTGAATCATGGATTCACTTTAGTGGATGAGCACTCGAGGTAAGAACGTTGATTTTGGAAGAGATAGTGACCGTAAGTGGTCCCCGAAGGTCTTAGCATAGTAAAGGGTACGTAAGAGCACGAGATAGAATGAGAGTGTTCCAAGTAAAACATAGTTCTATTTCTACTTTAAGTTACTTATGCATTAGATAGAGAATGACGTCAAGGTTATGTGTATGCATGTAGGTTGCCATCTAACACGCACACGAATGGATTGCATAATATGAAAGTAGCATGGAGTCCAGGTAAGTATTGCGTTTATACTCTTCTAGAGTTTTTTTTTTCTTTTTTATAAACAAGAAACATTCATTGAAATCAATTAGAATCCTTACAAATAGAAATCTTATCAAGCCAAATAGCTTGACATACAAAAGAAGGACAATAATCCCACCACATCACTACATCATCTACTTCCCATGCATGTCTTGCCAACCTATGAGCAGCCATATTACCCAAACGATTTACATGCACCACTTTAGCTTCCTCAAAACCTATCAATAGTCTTCTGATATCTTGGAGAGTAAACTCAAAATCAGTTAGGAACTCGGATGCATCATTCAAAGCATGAACAAGTAAGAGACAATCGGTTTCCAGCAACACTTTTGAAACTCCCCATTGAACACATAATTGTAATCCCTTTAACAAAGCTATAGCTTCAATAAACTCTGCATATGATACTTCTTTTTCAAATTTACTACAAGCCATTAGAACATCCCCATTCTGGTCTTTCAAAATCACCCCTACCCCAGCAGAATTTCTATCACAAAAAACAGCCCCATCAACATTTAATTTCAGAAAACCAATAAGAGGGGGGTTCCAAGAGACAACACTATTTATCTTTGTATTAGAGACGTCAAAAACTTGCACCTGCCTGTACTCATGTTGTAAGGAGAGAGCATTATTGACTACTACATTAAATTGCAAAGAGACATGTTCATAAATAAACAAATTTCGTCTATACCGAATCCCCCAAGCGATTGAAATAAACCTGGACAGGAACTCCTCAGAACCTCTATCGCAAGCTAAATTGGCCAAATCCTAAAAGGACATTTCAAAGGCTATCGTACCCAGAAGAGGGCAATATTCCACCCAAACGCTCCTCACATATGAATAGCAAAACAGTGCATGAGCCCCATCTTCACTAACTCGAGCACAAACCCCACACTTTTCATCTTCCAACACATGTCTCCTCTTCAAATTCTGATAAGTAGGCAGCAATTGTAGACATGCATTCCATGCAAAAATCTTCATTTTCTGAGGTAACTTCACACTCCACAAACACTTCCAAAACCTTTTGTGAATATTTACTCTAGAATTTTGACCCCTTTCCTGAATTTGACATTGCTGTAGCACTGTATAAGCACTTCTAACAGAATAAACACCATTCTTCTCATGAACCCCACATAAAGTATCATCTGAGCTTATAAAAATATTCATTTTCAGGATCTAAAGCACCACATTTTGATTCAATAGAGCTCTTCGTTCTTAGACCTTCCACCACCCTGTGTTTTCATCAATTAGATTCTAGACTCTCCAATTCTCATCCATCTCATGATCAACTTGTTGAAATTCCAGCAAAGGAGAATCAAGAACCCATGCATCCTTCAAGACACGAACTGATTTTCCATTACCCACTCACCACCTACAACCCCTTGCCAACCCTTCAACAGCTTCCCAAATCCCCTTCCAAACATAAGATGAATTAAAACCAACTTTGGCTTCAAACAAGCAAGTATTAGGAAAATACCGGGCTTTATAAAGTTTGTAAAGGAGAGAACCCTCATTCTTCAGAATTCTCCAAGCTTGCTTGGCTAGAAGAGCCAAATTAAATAATCGTAAGTCTTTAAAACCCATGCCTCCTCTAAATCTTGAACTGCAAAGTTTGTTCCAACTGACCCAATTAATTTTATTTCCCTGAGCTTGATTTCCCTACCAAAAGTTAGCCATCATCATCTCTAATTCAGAGCAAAAAGTCTTAGGAAACAAAAAGCAGCTCATAGCATATGTCGGAATAGACATTGCTACAGCCTTTATAAATATCTCCCGACCTCCTTGTGACAACAAGTTGCCTTTCCACAATTGTAATTTCTACCACAACCACTTCTTAATACCCGAGAAAGCTTGTTTTCTGGATTTCCCAACCATAGGTGGTAAACCCAAATACTTTTCATATTGTTGGGTATAGCTGCCCCCAAAAGCTGCATAATCTCATTTTTAAGCTCAACATTCACATTCCTACTAAACACCATCGAAGTCTTGTCTTTATTAATACCTTGCCTCGAAGCCCTCTCATACTTACGCAATAAAGAATGAATCTTGACATTTGTAGTAACATCAGCTTTACAGAAAATCACACTATCATCCGCAAACAACAAGTGATTAATTCTAGGAGCTCCTCTACAAATTCTAACACCCTCCACTACATCTCTTCCTACTGTTTGCTTTAACAATGAAATCAAGCCTTCAGTACACAAAAGAAACAAATAAGGAGATAAAGGGCTTCCTTACCTTAATCCTCTACTTGGAATTATAGGTCCTTTAAGGCATCCATTAACAATCACTGAAAAAGAGACAGTCTTGACACACTTCATCACTAACTTCACTAAAGCACTAGAAAAACCAAGAGCCTTCATCATTCTTTCCAAAAACACCCATTCCACCCTATCATATGCCTTACTCGTGTCAAGTTTAAGGGACATAAATCCATTTTTTCTAGTTATCTTATTTCTCAGAAAGTGCAACAATTCATAGGCTATTAGCACATTATTAGAAATTTGTCGACCAGGAACAAAAGCACTTTGAGAATCTGAAATCACTACAGACAGTACTCTCTTTAGTCTATTTGCAATGACTTTTGATAACATCTTATAATGCACATTACAAAGACTAATAGGGCGAAAATCTGCTACTCTAGAAGGAGTGGCTGTCTTAGGAATTAAAGTGATGAAAGTATGATTTAAATTCCTAGGAAACTCTCCAGTATTCAAAGCTAGTAGCAAAGAATCAGTAACAGATTTACCTAGCACATGCCAATACTTCTAAAAAAATACTGGCGACATTCCATTTGGTCCAGGTGCTTTTGATGGGTGCATTTGTTTGAGTGGTACCTCCACCTCCTCAGCCAAGTACGGTTTAGATAGCTCAAAATCCATAGCAGAAACTTTTGTCTCTATCCCGGTTAACACATCCTCCATCTCCACATGCCCTATTGGTGAAAATAAACCACTGAAATAATCAGTGATTAGAACATCCATCTACTCTCCTTTAACCCAATATCCAGCATCATCTTGCAGTTGTTCAATACTGTTCTTTCATCGGCGAGCAGTAGCCATAGAATGAAAATACTTGGAATTGCGATCCCCTTCCCACAACCACTTCACATGAGACCTCTGTTTCCACATAACTTCATCCCTCTCCAACCGCTTTTGAACCTCCTCCCTAGCTTGATTATGTTCATGTTGTAGAAAGGAACACGGATTCTTTTCTTGCAATTCCTTCAATCTCATCTTTGCATTAGTTAATTATTTCTGAACATGACCAAAAGAATTCTGATTCCATCGTCCCAAATGCAGAGCACAGGTTAAGATTCCTTCCATAACACAACTCAAAGAATTAGAACCATCTACTTGCTGCCAAGCCTTCTCAATAATGGCTGAACATTCCTTCTCCCCCACCTACATGACTCAAAATCTGAACAAGCTTATACCCTTTCATTGAACAAAAGCTCCATCCGTCTCTAACCATAATCCCCCACAAGGGATTGTGGTCAGAATAAGCTGCCACCCCATGTTGAACCTTCATTTGCGGATACAGATCATACTACTGAGAGTTTGAAAGAAATCTATCCAATCTCTCACAAAATAGGCTATCCCCTTCCCTCCTATTACTCCAAGTAAAACGAGGATCCGCAAATCCCAGATCTCGTAACTCACATGCAGCTAACACCTCCCTAAACTCCCACATCTAACTTTCACTTCTTAACAGGCCGCCAAATTTTTCAGTCCCGGAAAGAATTTCATTAAAATCCCCAAATGTTAACCACGGTACAGACACCCCATGACCTAAGTCCTTTAACAACCGCCAAACTTCGGCTCGCCTACTACTCTATAGGTGACCATACACCCCTGCCAACAACCATTTCCCCCCATTTGCATTTGTAATAACCGCATGAATATGATTGTTGGTGAAATTAACAATAGACAAATTTACATCATCCTTTCACAGTAATGCCAAGCCTCCACTACGAACCACAGAATCAGCAACAAAACAATTACGAAAACTAAATTTGAACTTACACAAACCCCATTGTCTAGACCTCAACCTTGTTTCTTGCAGGAAAATGACATCGAGAACTTCTCGCGTGATTAGATCACAGAGACTGCGAATACCCTATGGGTTCCCAAGTCCACAGAGATTCCAGTTTAGGAGTTTCATTGGTGTCGACGGGGCTGTCCAACAGCCACTGCTGATCTCTCAGGTGCATGCTCCTCCGAAATAGAAAATCAAGTTTCTTAACTTGGTTTGAAACATCCTCCAACAGTAAACAACCTTTCCTCTTCTTGCCATGGATCCCCTCCTTCGAATTGCTCTTTCAAACAGAACTCTTTTCATCCCCTTGACCAAAGATTGCCGTAGTTTTTGCAGCCCTTGCTACTGCAGATCACCCCCGAACAGAATGAGTTTGCTTCTTAGCATAAGTCGGCATCTTAGGAGTAGACAGTAAAGAGCTGGAAAGCCCCATATGCAAATCGCCACTCAATCGGCTAGATGCAAGGCCCAAGCCCATCTGTGAGTCCTCAACAATAACCACATCCGTGAGCCCAGCATCCATCTCATTCCCAATGAAGGAATTTGTGGCCCCTAACTATGCAGATACCACCTCACCCACAATTCCCACTTCCTCGGATTTAGTAACTTCCCCCAGCAACTGAATCTCCACATTTGTTGCCACCACGTCAGGGACCTGATCACGTTCCCCCACATCCATATTCAGCATAACAGGCTCCTTAGCGAACAACCCCGGAATAATTGTCTCCGTAACATGCGGTCTCTCATAACTACCAATTACACTGGTCGTCGGATTCTCAATCCCCGTCGCTACTGCCGCCGTCCCTAGCTTTACAATTTTTGACCTCCCCATACTATGGATATCACGCCTCCCTCCCTGTCTAGGATTTGAAAACCCTGCCTACAACCATTGACCGTAAGGAAGTCGATTAAGATCCAGCTTTGCAGCATCGACAATGTCATAGTCCTTTAGCATATGCCCCCCTAAACCACACTAAAAACATAAGTCTGGTAGTCGCTCATAAGCAAACCAAACCCAACATGACTGACCTTCGCCCATAGTCATACGTTTCCTACATAACAGTGATCTCGAAATATCAAGTTTCACACAAACTCTCATATATTCCCCCCACTCCATCTCACCCGTATCCAGATCCACGTCCAACACTTCTCTCCCAAAGCACTCCCAATGAGTTTTCCCATATACTTATTACAAGCCATCAGAGGGAGATTGTATATACAAACCCAAAAAGGAGCATGCACTAATTCTAACTTATGATTTGCAGCAACCTGTCAAACTCCTTCAGTAATACTAGGTGCTTATCAAAAGTCCAAGGGCCCTCCTTTAGGACCTTTGCCTTTTCTCGTACATCTTCAAACTCAACCAGCGTGAACTCAACGTTTAAATCACGTAACTTCACATTCTTCACAAGTCTCCAAATTTTCCTCATCGTCTGTTTGAAAGCTTCGTGGTTATAATGATTTCTTATCAATAGCTTCATAAGCAAACAATTCTCCCCCCTTTCAATCACATCTTCCAGTCTACTAACCTCCACCAAAACCTTTTCATTTTCCTTCTCAGTCAATGACAAACTCGCATAGAGTTCATCAAGACTTTCAGCCATCGCTTGAACCTTGTACGAAAGATGAGTAAAAAAACCTCCACTTTGAATACAGAGAGAGGAAGTTTTAAGTTTTTTAAAGTTGTAGAAAATAGAAAACCTTTTTCTTCTAAAGTTTTGTAATGGATATGAAAATGAAAACGAAATGTTTTTCCTTTACGATGCCTTACGAAACGACACAAAAGATGTTTTATGAAAGTGTGCTAAGTGTTCAAAGGTATACGTATGTAATGGCCCTCCTTGGCAGCCCTTTTCACTACAAGAAAACCCACTTTTTCCATCGGAGTGTTTCGACACAAAAAGTCCCATTTATCGATGCAAATAACATTTCCCGTCGTCCTTAGCTTCGATGCACGCTGGATGCCAATGTATGGATACAACTAGTTTTTTGCATCGAAACAGTGAAATCGTTAGAAAAAATATATATTTGCGTCGATGCACTTATCGTTGCAATAATAGTTTTTGGCTGACGCAATAACATGTTCCAATTACATGTCGAATGGTTGATTAAACTATATTGCGACGAAAAACGTGCGATGCAAAAAGTTTTATAATCGCTGCAAAAGAGTTGCAACGAGAATCTCAACCGTTGCAAATTCTATTTTTAGGCAATCAACAATCTATATAAAAAGCTTTTTGCGGCGACAACTTATTGATGCAAAATGACGTAAATGACAAAATCAGTCTGGTTGAGAATTCAATTTCACGTCAACATAAAAATCGACGCAAAAGAAAAGATGTATATTTGTGAGGAACTTTGGTTTGATGCGAGTAGTTGTTCTCATCGATGGTTTTATTGTTGGAAAAATTATATATTTTGTCACTTAATAATCCCATCGGAATATGGGTTTAGCAATACGTGCGCATTTAGATTTCAACATCGAAATAGTACTATATATGAAAAATCAATGGAAATTGGACGTGGGGTTGGTTGATGTATTTACTCTCCAGAAGCATAAAATTAATATATCTTAATTTTGATCATCTCAATTTATAAGCCATTATCCTATATAATGATAAATAGTTTTCAACCCAATTAATTATATATGTCATGATCAAATACATAAAATTTATTGTGTCAAAAAAACCAGATATTAATACCTAATATTTTCTCTCATAATGTGCCTTACTTCCCATAATATTATTTCACTGGCAATACAATAGCATGGACGAAATACCTAGCTATAGTTAGTGGGAAAAAAAAACCAAAACGGTGAGACCCAATATCTGCCAATTAACATCATATAAAAGTGCAAGCTGTACCTTGTAATATTCATTGATGAACTGTTAAAAACTGTGTCAAATAGTGTAACAAATACATTCCATCAATCCTATTACTTTAGTCTGATCATGATCATATTCATTCAGACTCCCAAAGTGCACAATAAAGCGTTGATATGCTAGCATAATTAACCTTTGGTTGAAGAGTATATAACAGTAGGCCGGCTGATTTGCTCTACTTGAAGTCATGAGCTTCTTTACCTTTGCTCTTCATCATCCTCTTTCCAGTACGAAGTTTAGCTTGCTCTTGATCATCTTCTTTACCCCATCTGCCTAGAACAATAGCCCACTTGTGAGTCATTATTAGACAACTTTGAATTATATTTAAAGAAACGTACCATGAACTTGGCATGGACTATACTAAATTTAAATTCTAATGAATGGGACTGCAGATTTTACTATAATCACCTAGAGAGATCTTTGAACCATTAAAGGTGCAGTAATGTAATTAGTTATTCAAAATATAGGGTGCAAAATGTGATAGTATGAGGTATGAACAGAAAAACCATTCAATATCCATTAATCATGTACTGCAACCAGGTTCGAATGAGAGAAGCCTATTGCTACACTATAATAAAATACCAGATTAACCTTCAGAGAATGGCCATCACTTTAAGCTCTTCAAGTGATGGCAGTTTGAAACATGGGATGCAATAACATCATTCAGATAAACATCCTCCCAACTACAACCTGGGTCACATACCAAATAAAATCCCAAATCCATCCACTCTAAAAAAGTTCAATTGTCCTATGAGGGGATAGATTATTAGCCTTGGGCATTCAATTGATGTAGGTGTTGTGTACTTAATGATTTTTACACACAGATGAGTTCAAGTTAAAACATTAAAACTGTTCTGCACATATATAAGATCAATAATACATTAGATATGAGAAGATAATAAAAACACCGGCTATCCAAGCGATAATTTGCAATATAATGTTCTATCCAATATATATATAGATATATATTTGATATAGGTAAAGCCCAAACAACATCATACGTACCCATATTCTTGTTGTCGTGACTTGCACTACATCATCAAATCACATCAAAACACCTACAACCAAATGGTAATTACTTTCAGAAGTGTTGAAAGTAGCTAATAACTAAGATACAAAAACAATAAAAGCTACAAACTTTAAGAGTTGCACATTACCAGGAAAATCTGCATATAAACAGTGGGGCATATTGCAAGTATCCATATGCATTTATAAGCTGTGCATCCAATCATTTAGCCACTACAGTATTGTCACCATACTACACCTGGATGACCCTCCAAACATTACCACAAAAAGACAGCCCTCAAAAGTGGTTGTACACTGCATGTCATACATCTTAAACTTCTTTCAAAAAACCTAAGGTGTCAAAATTTGCATTTGTGTGGCTAGCATATCAATCTCAAAAAAGGCAAAATACTTTGTCCCCATGTCCTAGGCAGTAGGGAGAGACTCTCCCTGGGACTGCCTCTCAGACATAATGGTGGTCATAAACTTGTCATACTCCTGTTGTCTTTCCAACAGGACTCGCACACTATCCCTTAGTTCATCATATTTACCCTTATAGTACTCAACATCCTTTCTATGTCTCTCAACAGACTCATCATATTGTTTACCGCGCTCTCGCTCACGTTTTTGGGTAGACTCCGGCATTATCATCTCTCCTAACCCTTTAGCATACCCCGACTTATGTCCCAAAACCTCCCGGAACACCCCATCTGCTGTCTCTGTTGTTCGGACCTCAGGTTCTAAATCACTCAGCTTTCCAACCATCTTCATCTGCAGTATACAAATAAGTAAAACTTTGGTGTAAGCCCATGTCCAACATCAGCACAACCATGGTTGGAACAAATATATGAAGCTACAGTAGACAAAAATTAGAAAGGTATGTTCTAAATTAAAGAAAGCCTCACATAAAGGTCTTCTGCAGTGGAGGACACAAATTGGTCCTTCTTCTTAGACCAATGGACTTCCTTGTAGAACTCCACTAGGTTCATTGTAGGTTCACGCTGCAAGCACGAAACGTGGAAAGATAAAATTAAAATTAGTAGAACCTATGCTATTAAGCTTAACATACACATATTAAGCCCAAAAAGACAATCAACATGATTACCATCAATCCTTGCCTCTATATATAAAAAACTGTTAAAAAAATAGAAAATACCTTCTCTTCTAGTATTCTTACAAACGACTTTCTTCCTGCTGTGTGATTAGTAGTACACCTCGCTCTATTCTCTTTATTTTGCCTTGACAATATCTGCCATCAGAAACAGTAACCTCAGTTTATTTGTGTAGCCCATATATAATAAATAGAAATATGAGAAATTAGAGTAGATCACATATATGATGTTGATGGAACCTACAATACCTTGAATGGTTCGCTTCCCCACCTGCCACATAACTTAACCCAAACCAAAGGTTGCACCAATTCACATCCTTTGGCTAATGCTTCTTCATGACTTGCGTATCCCAAATATTTCCGGTGTAGCTGATGGTGGAATGCATTAAAACGTTTGCGAAGCTGTTTCCAAACAGTTTTGCGGTGATTCTCCAAATCCCAGTCGAATATGAAGTCACTCTAGGTATGCAATGGTACAATGTCAGTAAAAGAGGACAAATTCATCACATATATCTAATGGAAGTAGTTTCTCTTACCCTCACACGGTCGATAAGCTCATCCTTCACGTTCTCGGGTACATCAGTCCATCGAGCATAACTCATGTCCGCATGATGCTTTAATATCCATGTCGTTCTTGTGGTAAACGTGGTTGCATTCTCGCAACATGGTGCTGTTTGGCCATGATTGATTTTCAAAGGAATCTTCCCATGCTTTCGTAGCTTCTCGAACTCGGTGCACTTTGCGGGTCCGCGTCCCCTTTTCTTGGGTGGTAGCAGTACGGATGGTTCTTGCACCGAGCCGACATCCACCACTGTATATCCATCAAGCTTGTTAAGTACTAAGAACCCAAACTGGAATTATGTAAATTGATAGAACCATATTAAGTTATAACAGTCAAGATTATGGCAGCTTACCAACATCATTCACATTCGGTTGTTGTTCTGTATCTACCTGTGGATTGTCGAAATAAGTGTCTCGTACCATATCTGGTGGTTGCGTCGAGTCATCGGAGCTATGTTCACTGACATGTTCTCTGAGGGTCCATGATTCAAGTTGTGGGCGCTGTGACGGTCTTCTAATTGTCGCAGCCCCAACACGTCTACTGCCTTCACCTCGTCCTTTCCCTCTCCCTTGTCCACTTCGAGCCATCTTTTAATAGTCTAACATATCCATCAATGTATCAAAAATTTTAAATCATTAAATCCAGACTAGAAAATGCTAACATAGAGTATCTTCATGTTAACCTCCACAAAATTACAAAGATGTATTGTTAAAAAAAAGCATATTAGAAAGATTCCATATCCACTAACAGTTTGAAACATACTGCTGGAATGGGTATAAAATTTACCCTACATCATAGAAAAATGAAAAATCCCCTCATCAACCATATAACATGGCACATTTAAGTCAACCTGTACAATGATTACACATAGTAACAATGGATAAACACTTCAAGAAACATGATAAGCTTAAATAACCATAAACTTGTCCAGCAATGAAAACTACCAGCCATCCAATCATAAACAATCTATTAACCCATATTTCAGCATACCAAATTCATATCAAATCTCATGAACGTCTCTTGCCAGCTTTATGGGTATGAGAACATTATCATAGAAACATTTAGTAAACTTATTAACCATTTAGATCATGTTATGCAAATAATCTCTATATAATAGACCAGAGTTTACATTTACTCAGTAAAATACTTAAGACATGCAGAAGCAAAACTGAAAATTAATTTTTTTTCCTTGGATAAATCAGTGAAAAACCCAAGACTTACCTCCTAGACCCAGAGTTCTACTTAATATATTATGGAAGTATGCTTAACTTACTATTTGGAAGGCTTCTAACTGGACTTACTCACATAGAACAACCACCTACCTGGCCACAAAAGAAGGGAAGCAACAAATCAAAATTGTTAGTTGTTTATTGAGATGCAAACTAGCATCAGAAACCCACATCTCCTTTACTATTATAGTCAGAAGAAATACAACAGTGGAGAAGCCCTACAGAAATTTAGCTTAAACACCTAGATACCAACACCATGATAGAGATAATGCTAACCTTATTGTTCGCTAAGTACTCAACTGCTTGTCTGCCAACTAACACAACCAAAGTGAAGATACTCTGGTAACACTGAGAAAGAAGAGCTCTATTTGCTGATAACTCTCAACCGATGTTGCAAACCAAATAAAAGTACTGATCTTCTTTTGCTGGTAAGTCATTTCACTTGAGTACTTAGTTGTCACTTCTAAGGGCTTAAAAGTAAATTGGCATCTCCCATCAGCCCTGAAAGCTTTTTATTTTCCCTCCTGGGCGCCAACTTCTCCCGCCCACAAAAAGTCCCATATATATATACCCCTAATGCTCAACATGGATCACCCATTCCACCGGGTGCAACATGCCATTCAATCCAACTAGATTTTATATTACATTTACATACTGGATAATGTTGCATTTGATTAATGTATTGTCAATCTTAAGGCAATATTATCTACTTTATTGATCAGATTTTTCCATTTACGATGAGCATGGTTGGCCAGCATGTCAATTAAACAGTACTGATCTTCACGTTGGACTAACATTGAACATATTGTCCAGTTGTTGACAATATTTACATTGCACTTATAGAGTAAAAACTGGTATCATTGCTAGCATAATTTTGAAACCTGCCAGTTGCCAATATATTATACCATTCATTAATGTCATGAGATTTTCCGGGCCTGCATGTACTTGTAGCAATAACTTATAATTCAAATGAACTTTTATGGAAATTGTCTTCTGTTTGAACAATAGCATGGGGGGCATTATTAATGATCCATGTTTATGTCCCAACTTCAATGTTGAGATTAACTGGATTCCATACAACATGCACATTCCCACTGGTTGTATATATGTACAAGGTTGATGACTAATGATTAGTGTGTAAACAATGGATTAATAGTGCAGTATCAGCCCCCTTCTCACCATCGATGTGTGGTCCACTAAACAAATTGTCGGAGGGTACTAAATTTTAATTTTTACAGCAATATAGTTAATTCAAAATGGTGCAATCTCCAGCTCACTAGACTACTAATATACCTATTATTAGTAGTCTAGTGATAAACTTTGAGTCATTATACAATATCAAATAAAAAAACAGATTCCATGAATCAAATGATTTCCCAATTAAACCAAGCTGGTCGTGGACTATTCATGGATCACCCAAACTTCAAGAGCTCAAACCTGAAAGAATAATAGACAATCAGTGAATGTTCATCATATTGTCAAACAATTACCTTATCGAATTTCTAGCTACAACATATTGTCAAATATTATCTTTTGTGGATAAACTCACATTGATCACCCTGAATCTTCATCATCATCATCTGAATCTTTGTCATCTGAATCTTCATCACTGCCACAACTATCTTCTTCACTTTCCTCAGCATCTTCGTCATTGATAAATTCTCCTGCGAGGTCATCATGATTAATGTCAACGATTATCACTGGGTCATCGATGGGGCTTGGTTCTATGTCACTCCTATTTAGTGGAGTTGCCACACCAACATCAGCACACTCAACAGTTGTGTAAACATTAGCGGACTCATCCTCTTGGTATGCATCACCACTGTTTGGGTTCGGATCATGGTCCTCGGAGAGAGGCCCTGGTGGCAAGTCATACACATTCCGGTCTATGAAATTCTGTACAACATACCAATTTCCTTTCACCCTTGGATCTTTTAAGTAAAAGCATTGTGAAGCTTGGCACGCTAAAACAAAAGGTTCTTCCTTATACCATGTTCGGTCCATATTGACACTAGTCATATGGTTATCTACTCGTATTCCTCTTCTCCGATCACCAACATCAAACCATTGACATTTGAACAAATATACCCGACGCCATCCCATATAATGTAACTCGACAACATCATTTATAACACCGTAGAACTCTACCGAGTTAGATTGATGTTCCCCATTTACGAACACACCACAATTTTGAGTTCGCCGACGTTGTTCACGATCCCTTGTGTGGAACCTTTTTCCATTCACTATGCAGGCTGCATACGATGCAACCCGTGGATCAGGACCACACGCTAATGCATATAGATCATCAGAGACCTCACTAGGTTCGGTTGTTCGTTGTTCTTGAACCTATCAAAACCATCAATGTTAGTTATGACTAATTTCAACGAGACTGAAGGAACTATGCATATGATGAACATATTATGGGCATTATTAAAAGGTCAACGTACACGTTGCTTCAACCATGCTGGAAAATGTTTCTCATGGTTACGATCGGGAGCATGTGGGCTGTTTAGCTTACAAATGTTGTAGTGTTCACTGCATATCATTCGAACATAGAAATTAACCATGTAACAATGTGAGGTAAGGTAAAAAATATGATAAAAAAGTGTGGAGAAGATGGATACATACTCAAGGTAAGGTGCAATGTCTGTACAGTTGTTGAGGACGTACCAGCGTGCTGATTTGATTAACTTATCATCTAATTGGAGCCTAGTTGATACACCTAAGGGTCGAACGTTCTGGGTGAAAATTGAGAAGCCATCTCTATTATCCTCTTCTATCCGATCAATGTTACGGTCTTCTCAAGTGAACTTTGTCTCAATATCATGAAGATACATCGAGCAAAATGTCAAACATTCTATGTGAATGTATGCTTCAGCTATTGATCCTTCAGGGCGTGCTTTATTCTTGACATACCGCTTGAATTTACCGAGATACCTCTCAAAAGGGTACATCCACCTATATTGCACTGGGCCAGCAAGCAAAGCTTCACGAGGTAAATGAACTGCTAGGTGGACCATAACATCGAAGAATGATGGGGGAAAGATCATCTCAAACTTGCATAGAATGACCACGATATCACTCTCAAGTTGCATCAATAGGCTCACGTCAAGTGTTCTTGCGCACAACTCTTTGAAGAAATTGCTAAGCTCAATCAACGCCAAGCTAATATCATTCCTTAAGTACCCACCAATTGCAACAGGAAGGAGTCTTTGCATAAAAACATGACAATCATGCGATTTCAACCCTGAGATTTTGCAATCATGTACAGACACGCATTTGGCGATATTCGAAGCGAAGCCATCAGGAAATTTCACCTTCGACATCCACTCACAAAAACTTTTCCTTTCATCTTTATATAATGTGAAACATGCATGTGGCATACTACACCGCTCTCCATCGTGGATCAAATGCAATTCATTTCTGATACCAAGGTTGGCCAGGTCACGGCGTGAATTGATATTATCTTTTGTTTTACTAGGAATGTTAATTAATGTGCCCAATATGTTGTCGCAAATGTTCTTCTCGATGTGCATAACGTCCAGATTATGTCGAAGCTTAATTGTTGACCAATATGGCAAAGTGAAGAATATGCTCATTTTTGTCCAATTCAATTCCTCCGGTGTACGTTTGCGCTTCTTCACACCCTTCCCAAAGTGCACATGTCGAAGACAAGATAGTTGATTGATAACCTCTGATCCCGTTAGAGAAAGTGGTGGTGAGCGATGATCTTCTCTACCATTGAACACACGTTTTTTAGTTCTCCATATGTGATCAGGTGGTAAAAATCGACGATGACCCATATATGTATGCTTTCGGCCGTAGGTCAACCACATAGAATCTGTGCCTAGGTTGCACGTCGGACAAGCCAATTTCCCTTTGGTTGACCACCCGGAAAGGTTACCATATGCTGGAAAGTCATTAATTGTCCACAATAAAGCTGCATGAAGTAAGAAATTAGTTTTGGTGGAGGCATCGTATGTAGCAACCCCATTTTCCCAAAGATCGTTCAACTCATCTACCAAAGGCTGCAAGTAGACATCTATTTCATTCCCCGGTGATTTTGGACCAGGAATAATAAGAGACGTCATAAAGTAGGCATCTTTCATGCATAACCATGGAGGCAAGTTATATGGAACGAGGATCACTGGCCATATACTATATGGTTTAGACATATTGTTGAAAGGGTTGAATCCATCACTTGCTAGACCCAGTCGGACATTTCGAGAATCCTGGGCAAACCAACTATGCTCCTTATCAAATGCCTTCCAAACCTCAGAATCAGCCGGATGCCTCATATTGATTTCATCATCTGTTCGTTGTTCTTTATGCCATCTCATATCAGAAGCTGTTTTCCGTGACATGAATAGCCGTTGTAACCTTGGCTTCAAAGGGAAATGACGTAGGACCTTCTGAGGGATTGGGCGATTGTTGTGTGTGGTTGACATCCACCGTGAAGCCCCACATTTAGGGCACTCATTTAGGTTCGAATGTTCCCTCCAGAATAATATGCAGTCGTTACGACAAGCATGAATCTTGGTGTATGTAAAGCCCAAACCACGCTGCAATGATCGTGACTGCTGGTATGAGCGTGGCAAGACAACATTAGGAAATGCAGACCTCAACAACTCAAGTAACATGTCAAATGATTTTATTGACCATCCCCCAATTGTTTTAATATGAAGCAACTTCACAATGAAGGAGAGTTGGGAAAAATGTGCACAACCCTCAAAGAGTGGTTGTCTGGCATCATTTAATAGTTTCTCGTAGGCGTCGCTTTGATTCATGTTAGGTATGGGACTTGGGCCATCATGGATGGGGCTGCCCGAAGTTCCTTCACCGAATGTCCCAGCCCTGAAGTCATCTAACATCTCATCCATGTCATCGACGTATTCTGCTTCATCACTAACGGCCTCAATATTGTCCTCATCATCAGTCACATTCCATACTTCCTCCTCCCCGTGAAATATCCACTCCGTGTAGTTAGGATTAATCCCTTTAATGAACAAGTGAGTTTCCACTTCACTTATAGGTAACCAAATGTTATTACCACAAACACGGCATGGACAGCGAATGTGGTCACTTCCGGCTACGTGGTTTCGTGCCAATGTGAGGAATTGCTCAACCCCTTCAGCATATTGAGTTGATCTAAGCCTATCATGGATATTCATCCAACTTTTGTCCATCTTCAAAAAATGAAAGGACATGATATATTAGTTCACAGGAACTAAATAAATAGATGAGAAATTATATATCTCATAACATGTGCGTGGACTATCAATAGCTGTAGGTAAGCTAGAATTCTCACAAAAGGCATGAAGCATTAAAGGCCAACTAAAAGCATAAGTAACATACTACCAATGCCAACTTTAGCCCCTCATTAGAAACCTAGGGCAAACACAGTATGAGGAAAATGAAAAAGTTTCTTGAGCTTTATCTAAACTTTTTACAATCTAGATAAAGTTTGATGTTTACGTTCTAGACATATAGTGCCAGTGTTTCTGTTCGGGTGAATATTAAGTTAAAATGATGTTTAAAATAGAGTACTACATTGTGCAGGTAGTTTATGTTCAGAATAACAATCACTACAATAAATATTTGATATACGAGAAAAAGGTAGGGAATTCACTACCAGGGGGTTAAGGTCAAGAAAATATGGGCTCGAATATACAAAAAGTCAAATTAATGAACATTGTGTGATATCTAGATTCCTTCAAGGTTAAAGCTTTTGAATTAAGCAACTAGGCCATTCATTGTATAAAGAAACATGGAAATATCACACAAACTAATGTTAAACTAACTAGTGGACAAATCAGAACCTATAGATATTGATAGTCCATAGACCTGCACACATATATACATAAGTTTCGTCGACTTTCTTATTTGTTCTAAGGTTTAGTCAAACAAATTTCCAAACCCCACTACCATGCTTAGGCTGCTTATGGACCAAGGGCCCTCCAAAAAGTAAAGGAAAAAAATTAGAAAGGAATAAACTCTAATCCTGTAGAGCTACAGCTCACTCCTCTAGAACCTAGTAATTGTGCCTCAACTTTACTTTTCAAGGGAAAGAAGTTGAGGGGCATCGACTAATGCTTTTAATTGTGCCTCAGCTCACTCCTCTAGACCCTAGTAATTGTGCCTCAAATTTGGCCATGAGATTATTTATCCCCATCACACTGGTAATTAGGCTGTGCCATTGTCTTTATCAAGATCAAACAGAGTGTGGGTTGGGGGGATATCATAAGATAAAAATTAGAAGGGGATGAGGCTTGAGAAAAAATATTGTTAAATTGAAAAGAATGAAACATCCTAGAAACAAATTGGCTTTACTCTCTGTTTATATCATATTTCAGCACTCCAATTTCAATTTCAGGTTAATACAAGTGTGTGGGAACTGCATCAAAACACTTAATAGAATGCATATCTTGAAAGGAATGAAACATTCCAATTGGCTTTAATACAAGTTCAGATTGAAATGGGGAGCACCCCATTATCAATTTGGGATTAATACAATTGCGAGGGGAACTGCTAGAACTACAAGAAAACTGCATGTCCAATTAGTAAACCACAACACAGAAACCCAACAGCTAGTACAAAACATAAGACAATTCACAATACGCTTCCCCATTATTTATGCCTATAATCAGAATAACAAAATGGGGCATTGATTACTGATAGAAATAAAAAATACTTTTTGCTGGTAGGATCAATTTGGGGAAAGAAATACCTTGATGGCGCAAAATATTTCAACTCCTCGTCAAAGAAAACTACGGAACATCAAGCCTCTCTTTCAGTGTCCGCTTGTGAAACCTCAAACTGATACATGAACTCACTGAGAAACAAGGTAGATAGCAATTAAAAACATCAATATCGAGTTCGATGTCTGTGTAAACCTTACTCGAAAAGAAATCAATGCCACTGAAAAGGTGGGACAGAGACAAAACTATGCGAGGAAGGCCTTCCGAGGGGATAAGCAAGTTCTGTTTGGGGTTTTGGTGGGGGAATGGAAACAACGAAAACAGAGGTAGCTTTAGGTCTAGAAGAGATTGTTCGAAATCGGAAGGAAAAATATCTATAACGTCATTTCGCCAATGGGATCGATAAACATTCAATTTGTTGCGGTGAATTTTTTCCTCGCCACAATATTTTTTTCCCGTTGGGTTTAATGTCGACGCAATAAAACGTAAGATTTGTGTCGAAAAACTCGACGCAAAAGGTTTTAAATTTGCTGTAAAAAGTCCTGCAGAAGGAAAAATGCCCAGAAATGTCGTTTCAGGGAATCAATATATCTATTCATTTTTGTGGCGATTTATTACTTGCCACAATAGTGCTTTTCCATTGAGTTTATTGTCGACACAATAAAAGGGCAGTTTTTGTGTTAAGAAACTCGATGCAAAAGGTTTAAAATCGCTATTATAAGAAGTTCTTGCAGAAGGAAAAATGTCCAGAATGTCGTATCGGGGAAGTGAAAAATCTTAACCATTTATTGCAGCGATTGTTTACTCGCCACAATAGTGCTTTTGCTTTGTGTTTTTTTGATGCAAGAGAATGAAGGATTTTGTGACAAAAAAATCGCTACAAAAGATTGAAAAATCGTTGTAAATAGTTCTTGCACTGTTCACTAGACCTCATTCCCATTAATTGCATCGAAATCTTGCAACGATGATAAATTCGTCACTAAAAGGGTACAATTACAACGAATTTATTCCTGGCATTCACAAAATCGATGGAAAAAGTGGGTTTTCTTGTAGTGTTTTTACGTACCCAAATGTATTAATTGTATGTATGTGAATGGATGACTACACGTTGTATCTGTTGTATGTATTTTCTAAGAAAAGAAATGTTGAGGCTTATACCTGATGCTTTGACTAACACGAAGAAAGTGTTTTAAAATGGTCCCTATGAACTGATGCTTTATGAATGCCATGAACTGATGTTTTAAATGATGCCATAAAATGGTGATGTTTAAGCTCATGCTTCTAAAAGACGTTTTTGCATGAACAAACTGTTAAATGAAAAGGACTGAAATGAAATGAACGTTTACTGTATGAAAATACATAACGACCATATGAATGAATGGAAATGGTACCAATGAATGGACAGATTCCAATGCCGGGTAAATAGTACTGGAAGTGCACCAGTGCTGCCTTCTGACTGAAAAAGGATTCCCAACCTTTGGCCACAGGTGGAGTCCGGGTCCAAGATTTTGAGTTTCCTAAATGTGGAAGTTTGAGGACTTTATTTCTAGAAGTTCAAGGACTTTTTTATAGGCTAGAAGTTCAATAACATGGAAGCTCACAAATTGTCTACTTATATTAGTCTTGGACTTGGGCTGGGCATTGCTAGATTTTTGACTCTAGTAGATTTATTTGGGTTTGTCGCTAATGTCCAAAATGGGAGCCATTTTGAAAAAAACTAGGACACCTTAAAAGTTATCATTTAAGATGTCGGGCTGTGAAGCTGTCACTCAAGAAGGATGCATTCAAGTCAAGTCTAAGAGAAATCTCAATGGCTTTTGTACTATACAAAAAATGTAAATAATTTGAAGAATTGTTATGAAAAGGAGTTCCATCTGATTTTGTAAAAGGAATTGTAAAAAATAATTAGCTATAGTAACCCGCTACATGTAATGGGTACTGTTCATTTTGAATTTTATTATTATTATTATTGATATTTAATTTACTCCCTTATTTTCTTTTACTTTGATTTTTATCATTTAAGCAAATTCTTTTTATTGTTCATAATTTAAAACACATATTTTATTTTCTTCTAAAAAATACCTTGAAAATATTTTTAAACCAATTTTTTTCATATTTTGATTTTATTTTCCATTTTTATTTGGTTTATATATTTTTGTTTTACGCGTATAGGACTGAATTATTTTACATTGTGTATAAAAATAAATTTTAAATATAAAAAAATATATGGATATTGTAAATTTATTGGTAGAAATGAAATATTTAAAAAGAATAAAAAAAGAATATATAAATGATATAGAGAACAAATAGATAAGCTGATGGATGACATATTGTAAAAGTCTGTGTAAAATAGAAAAAGTGAGTTTTGGATATGTACTTTTAAGGATAGGATAAAGAATCGATTGTGAGTGCTCAAGCTTACAATTGGAATATATTAATTATATACTTTGACTTGTACAGTTATTATATTCAGCCAAGTGAGATTGATTTTTTTATTTGGTTTTTTGTCTCCTAAGCATATGTAAGTGAGGGATGATAACGAAGATGTAGCGTTATCAATCAATAACTGAATTTATTCTTCTTAAAAAAAGTGTTGATCTAATGGCCGAAAGACAATACACAAACTAATAAAAATGAAATGAAAGTGTTGTATTTATCATATCTTGTATAAGTATTCAGATTTCGAAATACATTATAAGAGAAATCTAGAAGGACTAGAGTGATTTAAAAAAATGTATCCCGGACAAGAAAATGTGGCAGCAGATACTATATATCCGGAATGCCCTACTATTTTCGGAATGGGCCATTTGGCAAATTTGTTTGTAAAGAGATTGACATTTTGGAATAAAACTACGGCGAACAGAGATTGTTACTCAAATATTTTCTACAATTTGAATGAAATAGATATAGTATGTGACCCACATTGTATTTAATGTTGAAATTAATATTACTTATGAGTACTAATATTCAGTGCCCTGAGCTACATATTGTCTATTATGGAGTAACGCTACAAAAATCTCAAAATTATGAGAATTTGATCTGAAAATGCAAAAGCCCAAGCATTGCATAAAAAAAACAACTAAAAATCAAAACCTGAATTAAAATAACCTCAATTTGCAACGATTTTACTACTCAAGATAGTATAATACTATCAACATAGAATCTATTAATCTACCTCTTTCTGAAAGATTGAAACTGTTTCAACAAAAAAGTTTTAAAAATCTCAACCCGCATGTCATCTAAGGTTGTTCGTTACAAAGAAGCAGGGCTTAACTATGTCATATCCATTTGATCATTACTAAAAAATAATATATAATGCATTAACTTTGTCATATCCATTTGATCACATTCATTGATACTGATTCAAATAGTAATCTCGACTTTAGACGCTTGGGTGCTAGAGTACATGCCCAATTAATAAACATCTTGAATGACTTTCCATTGAAATATCTTAATTTTTCTAGCCCCTAGTGCATGGCAATCTTAAGTCAAGCTATGCATTGGGTACTATTGTTACGGTCTGTTTGGAAATGCGACTGCAATCAAATATTCTCAGACTATTTCTCATGACCCTTACCATCTTTTGACACACAACTGGAGCACTAGTGTCTGGGTCTACAATTGGGTCGATGTGACATGTGGTTCCAAACCTCATCGAGTAACAGCCTTGAACCTCTCTTATGTGGGTTTTGTACGTACTATTCCTCCGCATAACAATTTTCAGGGTTCAATACCAAACAAGTTGTCTAATCTTTATCGGAAAGAAATCTTAAACCTCCAATTCAATAACTTTAGTGGAGAAATACCATCACGGATGGCCTTTGGTACCATTCCTCTGAATATAGGAAACCTTTCATTTCTTGTGAGCTTAAGTGTCAGAAACAATAGTTTTCATGGCTCAATTGCAAATGAATTATCTTGTCTTCATTGGTTGGAATTCTTAGACTTTAGATATAATGAATTTAGCGGAGAAATCCCTTCATGGATGGGGTTGCTAACCAAACTCCGATATCTGTATCTTGATAATAACAGTTTTGTGGGTACTAGTCCACCATCTTTATCGAACATATCTTCACTGCAACTAATTAGTCTTGCATACAATCAACTTTCGGGCTTCATACCTTCCTTTGTCTACAATATATCTTCCTTGCAAGGAATTTTTCTTGGAGCAAACAAGCTTTCGGGTTCAATGCTCTCAATTTTCTTCAACATGCCTTCAATGAAGCCATTGACCTCGTCGATAATATGCTATCCGGTGCGCTACCAGTATTGATGTTTGATAATCTTCCCAACATACAATATTTTTCCATCATTGGCAATCAGTTTTTTGGTGAACTCCCACCCACTTTGTATAAGTACAAAAAGCTACAAATTCTATACCTATCAAGAAATTATTTCACAGGAAGGCTACTCTTGGAGATAGGGAACTTGACCATGCTTACAGAGTTGTATCTTGGTGACAACAACTTTGAAGGTATCTTTTAAACTTATTTTAGTCAATCACAATCTTTAATCGATTAGCAAAACACCATTGTATTCCATATTGATCCTTCTCTTAGTCCCTCCCTTTTTGCTTAGAATGTCAATTAGAATTCAGAAACATTTATTTTAAGTATCTTGTTAATGCCTACATTTTATAATTAGAAGAATCATTTGTTGTCAATCTAGATGGTCACTTCAGATCCATTCATCTACCCATTTTATGTATTGTGCCTATATATACATGACACGAATCAATTAAGAAAACTACACCCAATTGCTTTCAGCACTCGGTCATTTTCATACTGTTAAGTTGTATGTGTGATTCAGTACAACCACTTTTTTTTGTTAATTGAATTACACTTATTATTCATATTATGGCAGGTGCAATACCCAGTGAGATTGGTAATCTGCTAAACCTAGAGATATTTAGTATCTCAATCAACAATTCTGCTGTATCAATTCCATTTGAAATCTTCAATCTCAACAATACAAGTTATTGCAATGGAGGTAAATCAACTCTTAGACCATCTCCCAACAAATGCATGCCTCTTCCTTCCAAATCTTCGACAGCTTATTCTTGGAGAGAATAAACTTGCAGGAAGAATTCCCAATCCTATTTCCAATGCTTCCCAGCTCACTCTCATAGACTTGAGTTGGAACTCATTCACGGGCACAATTCCAAACACGATTGGTAATTTGAGGCTCCTCCAGTGGCTCAACCTAGGATTCAATAATTTGACTAATGAATCACTAGAATTGAGTTTTTTGGAAAAGTGCATACATCAAAGAAAGTTGGTTTTGGACAACAATCACCTTACTGGCTTTCTGCCTAAATCCATTGGAAACCTGTCTCTCTCACTTGAAAGACTTCAGCTAAGTGATTGCAATATTAATGGAATATTAATGGCAACATTCCACTTAGTATTGGCTACTTAAATACATTGATAGCTTTGTCCTTGGGTGACAATTAAATGGTAGGATCTATTCCAACTACAATTGGAAGATTGCGCCTGCTCCAGGTTTTGAACTTTGGTGGCAATAGACTACAAGGTCCCATCCCATTTAGCCTATGCCATTTAGGAAGTTTGTCTGGATTAGGTTTAAACGATAATGAGCTTCCTGGACATATTCAGCATGCGTAAATAGTATGATTTCTTTAAGAGCTCTCTACTTAGGCTTTAACCAATTGACTTCTACAATTGGTTTGAGCTTATGGAGGGTTTCATATCTTTTGGAGCTCGACCTATCAACAAATTCTCTAAGTGGCCATATTGCATTAGAGATTGGAAATATGAATGTCTTGAGAATATTGGATTTGTCAGCAAATCAACTTTCTAGTAATATCCCAGTAACGATTGGTGACATTAAAGATCTAACCAATCTTTCTATGGCATTCAATCGACTAGAAGGTTCAATTCCATTACATTTTGGTGCACTGGTAGGTTTGAGGTTCTTAGATCTTTCTTATAACAATTTATCTGGTCAAATTCCCAAGTCTTTAAAAGGGCTCTTATATCTCAAATATCTAAATATCTCCTTTAATTAACTACAAGGAGAAATTCCTACAAGAGGACCATTTTTAAACTTCTCAGCTGCATCATTTATGTCAAACAAGGCACTCTGTGGTGTGAGTCGATTGCAAGTTTCCCCTTGCAAAGGAGGTGCTTCTTTTCCACAAATACTAAAGTCTATATTACCTTCAATTGGTCTAATAATGCTTGCATCATCCATTTCATTAGCCTGGACAAGATTATGCCAAAGGAGGAATGCCAATTTGACAGGTGACGTAGACATATCACCTTTGGCAACATGGAGAAGAATTTCACACCAAGAAGTTCTAAGGGCAACAGAAAGTTTTAGTGGAAACAACATACTCGGAGAAGGGAGTTTTGGGTCATTTATAAAAGAACACTCTTAGATGGTACAAATGTTGCAATAAAAGTTTTAAATTTGCAATTAGAATGAGCGTTCAAAAATTTTGATATATAATGCTGGATATTATGCAATATTCAACACCGAAATCTTGTCAAAATAATTAGTGCTTGTAGCTACATTGACTTCAAGGCCTTGGTACTAGAATACATGCCTAATGGGAACCTAGGATGTGGTTGTATTTTGAAAACCTTTGTTTGTATATGTTCCAGAGGCTAAATATAATGATTGATGTAGTAGCAGCACTAGAATACCTTCATCTTGGTTATTCAACACCTATAGTTCATTGTGATTTGAAGCCAAACAACGATCTGTTGGATGCAGATTTGGTTGGACATATCTTTGATTTTGGTATTTCAAAACTCCTAAGTGATGGGGTTTCTTTCACACAAACCATGACTCTTGCTACAATTAGATATATGGTACCAATAAATGTAAAATGCCTTTCTATAATCATTCTTGTTGTATGCATATACATATTTATTCTATTTTTGTAATATATTGACCTCCACACTTCGATTCATTCTATTATTTTCTTATCATTTGTAGAATATGGATCTGAAGGAGTTGTTTCTACCATGGGGGATGTGTATAGTTTTGACATTTTATTGATGGAAAATTTCACAAATAAAAAAGCTCACTGATGATATGTTTAGCGAACGAATGAGCTTGAAGAAATTGGTGGAGGAGTTCGTGTTATCCCTTTCAGTAGTTGAAGTTACTGATGCAAATTTGTTAAGAAATGAAAGTGATTATGCTGCTATGGAGGAGTGTATCTCATTAACTATAGGATTAACTTTGGGTTCCTGTACAGATTCACGTGAACAGAGTATTGAAACAAAAAATATTTCAACTACGCTTAACAAGTTCAAATTAAAGCTTCTCAAAAATATTGGGGGCTAATGTAGAGACTCAAGTTTGTTTACAAATATTAATTTCATGTTTGTGACACATTAATAGGTTTCATGTGTTTGCTTTCCCAGACATACTACATTAACCTAATATACATGTTCTTGAATTATGTTTATGGCTTTATTCAATACTTGTTCTTAAAATCTATTTATGGCTTTATGTGTAAAATCATGTGCATGGCATTGGTCCATTATGTAGTTCTTACATTACACATCTCACATTAAGTCATCAACATGGCCAATTCTAGCTAGTTCTGGAATGTGTATGGAGATGGTCTAAGATAGTGTCCAAGATAGCGTCCAAGATAGTGTCTTAATATTTTGGATAGCTTCGGTCCAAGGGCTCATTAGTTTTTACATGCATGGATGGTGCTGGGGGCAGCCAGCCCCCCCAACGTCGCATGCAAAGCCAAGAACTTTTGTCGAACTGGTTTTCCAAGTTCCTTAGGCTCTCCCTGAGGTATAGATTCCTTTCAGGCCACCTAAATGTATTGAAGGTGAGGTTTTTGTGCAATTTACAAAGGAGGGGTTGGATCGTTCAACAGTCCCTTTTCAGTTCTCTATGGTGTTAAAATTCTTTAGGCAAAGACCATCTTTGGATCGCATTAGAGGTTTTATTCATAACAGATGGGGCCTTTCAAAATAGCAAGTAGTTTTAGCGATGCGGAAGGCTCGAAATGTTTTTGTGGGATTTTCAAATGAAGACGATTTCTTAAAGTCTTTGTCCTGTGAAAGCTGCAATATTGAAGGGGTTGCTTATAGGCCTTTCAATGGTCAACAGATTTTACAGAAGATGAGGGACCAACGTTGGTTCCAGTTTGGATCATGTTACTCGGGCTACCTCCGAATCTTTATCAAGAATTGTTCTTATGGAATATTGTTGCACCGATTGGAGTCTTCTTGAGGAGAGATAATGCGACACGTGTGCAACTCGCACAGATGGTGCATGGGTGTGCATTCTGAGAAATATAGACCAGGAGCTGATTCACTCCATTTGGATTGGAACGCCAAGGCATCCTACTAGCATCTTCCAAGAAGTTGATTATGAAATGTTGCCTGCATTTTTTTCTTTTTGCAAGGTGCAAGGGCATAATTCAAAGACTTGTAAGGCAAACATGAAAGAAGGAAAAGAGAGTAAGAGCTTGAAGGTTATTAAATCTAGTAGAATCTGGGTGCCAAAGGATAAAGAAGAGGATGCGAAGGTTAATAAAGATCAGTCGGTGAAAACTACAAAGTCCCCTGTTTTGGTATTGGAAGACATGGAGACCGAGGAGCTTGTTTTGGTTAGAGGCAAGGATGTAGGGAAGCCAATGTTGGAGACTGAGGGAGATATCGAAGATATGGAGGCTCCAGTGCAGAGGAAAGACTCGTTGATTTGCGGAGAGGCTAGCGGGACTATACCAGTTGAGGAGTTGGTATCTTTATCAACAACATATCAAGTATCGTTTGCTGAAGGTGCTGTGCAATTAGAACCCAGAATTACAGAACCTAGTGGGACTATACCAGTAGCGGAAGGTGATGTGCAGTTAGACCCGCTAGAATTGCAGATGGTGGTGTTCAAACAAGCAATTGCTATGGAGTCTAAATCTGATGATGAAGCAATATTCCTCACCCTGGTAAACAAAAAGATGAATCTTCTGATTCTGAATTAGTAGTAAGAAAGTCACCAAGTAAACGTGTGTTACATAGTTCCTATAGGGTTCCTAGCAAGCCCTCTCAGCAAAATAAATGATTAATAAATTGTTGTTTTGCAATATCCGAGGTCTTGGCACCTTGAGAAGACGTTTGAGGGGGCTGTTATGAGAGCAACAACCCATTATTTTGTTTATTGCAGAACCATTCAGGGATGATTCTCATTTGGGTTATTGGAAGACGTCTCTAGAGTTTGATGAGTGCTTGTCGAATGCTAGTCAAGCAAGAAAGATTTGGTGTTTTTGGAAGTCTGGTTTGAAGGTGGATGTTATGGGTGTTTCGGATCAGCATCTTACTTTGCTTATTAATTCAAGTTTATTGATCTCAGCGGTTTATGCAAAGTGCCGGTTTTTAGATCGGAGGTCTTTGTGGGTCGATTTGCTTGGGGTTAATAATTTGCAGTTTCCTCATATGATTATTGGAGATTTTAATGTCTTACGTAATGATAGTGAGAGAAGAGGGGGAAATCCAAGGATGCTTATTGCAATGGAGGATTTTTGTTCCTTTATTGATGATGGCAGATTTATTGTGTTGCCTTTCTCAGGTGATGGTTTTTCTTGGTGCAACGGACAATTAGGAATGGCGCGTTCATGGGCTAGACTAGATAGAGCTTTATATAATTCCAAGTTTAAGGATCTTTTTCCATCAGGTAGAATTCAGTATCTTCCTAGGAGGACTTCAAATCACTCCCCTATGGTTTTGGGTCTTTCGGTTTCATCTGTTAGGTATGGTCACGCCTCATTTAAATTTCACTATATGTGGACAAATCATGAAGATTTTTGGAGATGTGTTTCTAGTTCTTGGCAGGTGGAGATTAATGGTACGGGTTTGCGGAAGCTTGCTGCAAAATTGAAGAGGTGAAAACTGGTTCTTAAAACATGGAATAAGGAGGTGTTTGGCTGGACAGGAAAGCATATTAAAGAATTAGAAGCAAAAGTGGAGGAAGGTGAATTTAGTCTACAAGAATGCTACTCAGAGGATGTTGAAGTAGATGTTTTAGCTAACAAGGTTGAGCTTGATGTCTGGTTAAAGAAGGAAGAGTCTCGTATTGCTCAACAAGTCAAACAAAAGTGGGTATCGCATGGTGAGGTTTCGACTGCTTTCTTTAAAGCTCTGCAGAATCATGAACATAATGTGGTGATGGAAATGAAGCTCTCTAATGGCAGAGTGCTTATCTCGCTAGATGATATTCATGAGGCTGCGTGTGCATTACCAAGATTTTACTTTGCCTCTTATATTGTCTCAATTCCAAAAGTCCAGAAGCCTACGTCGTTTGGGAATTTTAGGCCCATTAGTCTTTGTTCAGTGGTTTATAAAATTTGGTCTAAAATTTTAGTGAACATATTTACTTCAATTTTTAGTAGGATTATTTCCATGGAACAATGAGTTTTTTTGCCGGGTAGAAGTATTTTTGAAAATATTATTCTTACTCAAGAGCTTATTCATGATATTAATAAGCTAGCTCGAGGAGGAAATATTATGATGAAAATTGATTTTGCAAAAGCTTATGACACGATTGACTGGGATTTTTTTATTTCATATTTTGAAAGCTTTTGGGTTTTCTTCGAAGGTTTGTCATTTGTTAGTACAATGTGTTACTACGTCTTGGTATTCTGTGGTAATGAATGGCGTTGCAAAAGGATGTTTTAAGGGTGAACGTGCTCTTTGTCAAGGGAACCCTCTATCTCCTCATTTGTTTATTTTAGTAGAAGAAGTTATCTCTCGGTTGTTAAAAAGGAAATTTGAGATGGGTAGAATTAAATGTTTCTCTCATCCTAGACATGGTCATGTTATTTCTCATCTTTTATATGCTGATGACATGGCAATTCTTGCAAATGGAGGGAAGTCTTCAGTTTCAAAGATTGTTGAAGTTCTTCGTATTTATGCTAAGTGGTTAGGTCAGTAGGTAAATAGTGCCAAATCATCTATTTTTTTTCTCCAAAAGACTTAATTATGCTAGACGTCGATATCTCTTATTGACTACATAGTTTTCGGAAGGGGTGTTCCCGATCAGGTACTTAGGGGTGCCTATTGTTTCTGGCAGATTGAAGTTAATTCATTTCCATGATGCTATTCAAAAAATTTGGAAGAAAATTGAAGTTTGGAAGTTGAATTTTCTTTCCACAGGGGCGAGAGTCATCTCATTAAAGCATGTGTTGTCAAGTATGCCGGTTCACTTGTTATCTGTGATGCAGGTTCCGAAATTAGTGTTGCTCCAGATTAATAAATTATTTAGCACTTTCTTTTGGGGCTCAATTAATTAGAGTCCCAAGAGGAAATTGATTAAATAGGAAAGATTATGCAAACCTGTGGATGAGGGAAGGGTTGGTTTGCGAAGCTTTGTTGATGTACAAAGATCATTGCATCTTAAATTTGCTTGGAGTTTGTTGTGTTCATATTCTTTATGGAAAATATTTTTTTGTGCTTAATACATGCATGGACAACATCCGATGGAGATTAGTCCATCCAGAGGCACCAGGTTCTAGAAAGCAATTGTAAAAGAGATTCTTGTTGTACTTTCACGTTCCAAGTGGAAGATTAGGGAGGAGAATGTGTCGTTCTAGAGAGATAGTTGGCTTAGTTCTGGACCTTTGATGGAGCAGTATCCGATGGTGGGAGATTCGGAATTGAAGGTGAAGAATTGTATGATTAATAACGATTGGGATATGGAACAACTTGAGCAGCTAGTAGGGCCTGAGAAAACGGAGGAGATAGTAAATGAAATTAGTAGTAGGAGGACAGGTAAGGATCAGCTTATTTGGTTAGAGAATTCGGATGGGTCTTTCACGACTAAACAGCCTGGTCTTTTGTTCGGATTAGTAATCCTAAATGTCAATGGTCGGATTGGATTTGGAATTCGGCTTTACCAAAGAAATTTTGTGTGCTTATGTGGAAGGACTTAAACTCATGCCTTGCTGTGTGGATGATCGTATAAGGAGACATGGTGTGCCCTTAGTCTCGAAATGTGAATACTATCGAGAATGTGCCTTTGAGGATATTAATCATGTGTTATATAGTGGGAATATTGCTAAGGCTATATGGAAGTTTAGTTCAAATACTTTGGGTATCCCATTTGTCTCGTTCCGGTCTTGGAGGGCAATTGCTAAGGCTTGGTTTCGAAGAGCATCGAAGTCATCTCAGTTAGGTAATTTTATTGGAGTTATACCTGTCATCATCACATGGAATTTATATGGAAGTGGCGATGTACAGCTCGAATGGAAGGAAGGAAAGAGAAGGTTCAGGTTTTATGGAGATCGATGAAGTATTGGATTAATTGGGTGGGTATTAAGATTCATAAGGATTCCGGGTTAGTGGAAAAGGATGTACAGATCTTGAAATCTTTGAATCCTTCAATTAATTTTGTGACGCCCACAGATTCCGCTTGGGATCGGACGGACATCTGAAGCGTCAGGACATGCAACACAAGGTTACTTGCCCCCTTCATGACGTATAAGATGCAATGTTCCTAACATGCATCTAGCATTATGCAATATTCACAGCGGATAATTTTTTTTAAGCAATACAAACAACTGATATCACAACACTAGTTCAAAATAGTTGTGAACAAAAGAGTGCTGGAGATTGAACTACACAAAATACAGGTAGTAACCTAAGGCAACTACATCTAAGTCGCACCGTTGCTTAGTCGACCGTTTCTAGTTTGTCGACTCCCAGTTCTCCTTCAGATCCTGTAACAGGATCTATCATTCGGGGGAATGGTAGTTGGGACTACCACAGTGAGATTTGATTACAAATCTCAGCAAGTTAACAAAAACCTTCACACTGGTTAATGATGCATGCATGACAATAAATGCATGAGTGCACAATCAAAGTTAATAATAAACATAACATAACCTGACATAACATGGAATGAAATAATAAGCATAACATGACTTGACATAATATGGCATGAAATAATAAGCATAACGTGACTTGACATAACATGGCATGAGCTGACATAACTTGAACTGGAACTGAAACTGAAACTTAGCTTGACGTAACATAAACTTGAAACTTGACATGAACGTAAACTTGAACATAACATAACGTGAAACATGACTTGAACGTGAAATTCATGAACGTGGAATCTTTCTTAGTAGACTTAATTAAAAATGATCATATGGGTGCTACACGGGTCCCCTTGAGCCGTGTGTCCCTGCCAATTACTGCATCACAACACATGTGTCTAAACCAGTTGTGAGTGCGTTAATATGTACTCCACAATTGCTGTGGCATTACGTATTCTACGTGTCACAATTGCTGTGTCTCACGTAGTGTATGCTCTATAGTTATTGTGGTCCCATACTTCATGCTCCACAGTTGTTGTGGCCCCATAATTTGTTTGTGACACACTTGTTGCAGACACACAAAAAATAAAGTGGCTCCATCGGCGTTAGTGCCTGGCACGCTCCGATGACCAGCTAGTTAGGCCCCATTCGCAACCTGTTGACTATACTTCGTCAACCTAGAGAATTTCACATCTATTCAGACACTCTAGCGTGAACAAATGAGTTCTACTAGGATATTACCCTATCCTAGTGCTTAGGGTCGTGATTGACATGAATAACTTAACAAGACTGTTCTCGAGGTACACAAACTATATTCAAGACGGGATGACATGAATACGAAAAGACAGAAGTCCTGACGTAGCATAACGTGGCATGAGCCTAAGACGACAAACATGACATACGTCGAGACATAAATGAAACAGACAACGTTTCACAACATGACATGCATGTAACAGACAAAATTTCGTAATATAGAATAACATGTAACAAACAATATTTCATAACATGACATAACATGTGACATTGAATATTACGTGACATGATATACAGGTAACAGATGGCATACGTAATGTGACATACTTGCAACAGATAGTAACATGAGACAGAATATATTATGTAACAGATAAGTATTTCATGACAGAATAATTTGTGTAAAAAATAAACATGGGATGACATTGCATGGCATGGCATATAAAACAACATACGAACATAAACTGTAGTTCCCTTACCCATCACACATACACAATAATCTGATAGTAAGTTAAGAACTAACTTACCTCGATAGTCGCGTTCTACGAGAATAAGCACGAAACACGAGGAACTGTAAGAGGGTATTCTAAAAGTTAGAAACTAATTACTAACAATTAGAAATGTGAAGAGAGGCAACTTAGAGCAAAATTACCATTTTATCCTCTACATGTGGAAAAATTATCATTTTACCTTTGACTTAAGGATTTCACATCCTGACTCACAAAATTACCAAAATTTACATTCCTCATGTACATTTTGTCATAAACTCAAATATCAATTCAGAAAAATTTAAAACCATTCACAACTATGAAAAACTCAATATGGCCGAAACCTACATAGGACATTTCTCTTGAAATGGTTCAATTCTTTCAAAATTCAAAACTCATGATTAAACCAAACTTTTGTAACAAAGATCTTCCTATCCTAAGTTTAAAAACACCAAACTTTTTATAAAAGAAATCCAAACTTTTTATAAAAAGTAAACCCTTAAATCACATGTTTTGACCTTAATAAAAACATATCCAAGAATTCCAAAAAATTCAAATCTTACTTCTAACATATTCATAACATTATCCTAAGAACAACCACGATTTAAATCATAAAACAAATTCACCAAAAATCACAAAACAACACTTGGAGTTCTTGATTTTAAACTTAGTCTAAAACAGAAACTTTCTCTCAACTAACTTTGATCAATCTCTTGATCCATGGCTTAAAGACATGTGATCTTCAAAATAAAACATCACATGGTTTAAAAATGTGTCCTAAAGAAGATCCAACCATCAAGCTTAAAATCACATGGCTAAAATTCAACAAAAGATGGATCACAAAAGATGGATCTAAGCCAAACACATCAAATCTTAGGCCTAACCAAAATCCTCTTGTATAGAAAATTATATCTTTAAAAATAATACTAAATATCTTCGAAATAACATCATAACATGTATATTAGAGGCTTAGGATCATCATATAAAAATATCAAAGCCTTTGGAATAAGATTAAACTACGAAATATTCAGACTTCCACAAAACAAAAACTGTTTTTTCACTTCCAGTTTTCAAGTTTCTAAATCTAAAGAAATCTATCATCAAAAGCTTTATTCATGCAACAAAACCTCAATGAACATTCACAAACACATGTTAACAACACTCCATAAAATTTTTGGACCAAGATATGTCCATTAGCTTGGTCAAAACTTCCAAAATATAACATACTCTCCAGTTTCACGCCCAGAATGACCAATCAAATGAGCATGTAATGAGACTAATAAGATATCCACGGAAACTACACTAAAAAATGAACAACTCATGTGAAAGAATCATCATGTGAAAATACCTACAAAGGGTAAAAAAAGTCCATGCAAAAAGACCCAAAAATCTGCCTGAGAGAGGGTTGAGGGCTTGAATAACCCTTGATTGGAGTTGCCTATGTGACATAAAGTGGAGAATAGTGAGAGGATTGGACTGCCTGCAGCAGCTATGAGAGATGGTGGTTGATGGAGTGGATTTCTCCTTTACATCAAGGCACTATTGGGTGCAGCTAATGGCAGTGGATGGTCTGCCATGTGGGGGGGGGGGGGGGGAAACTTCTCCAAGAAGTTTTGCCATGGTGGCCAATTTCGTGGCCCTTGGTGGGCTCCAACCTAGTGGGCTTCAATTTGGGGTTTAAAAGGGGTTTGGTTAGGGTTTGAGATGCTATCAAGCCCAAAAGCAATTTTTATTGGCCCAATCAAATTTTCAAGACTTAAAAGGTTGGATTATGATGTCATAAAAAGGATTTGATTAATTAATAGCATGTGGAAGTGATTTAATCAAGTGATTAAACACAATGCTAGAAATTAGGTTAGAAAGGGTTTGAAGGTGAACTTTAGGGTTTCGTAAACCGTTTAGGGTTTTGGTTTCAATCAAGCATTTGGGGTTTCAATTGGACTCCAACCATTTAGGGTTTTGCTAGGATTTAAACCTTATTTGGTCTGGCACAATTTGGTTGAATAGATAAACTAAAGTTTTGCTAAGGTGGCATGATCTCACACCTTGATTTCCTTCACAAATATATCTAATGGTTCATTTTTGTGCTAAGTGTCTAATACCATTCACTAAGTGTGGCTAAGATCTTGCCAAGTGTCCAAATTAAACTCCTCTAACCTAGTTTGAACATTCTACACTGTGATTTTGAAAACACTGAACTAGGTGCGCAAAACGAGGTTACTATTCATTCCAAAAAATGCAAAACGAACTTGATACTAAAAAGTTCTAAATATTCATAATAACCTATAGTGAAAATAGTTTACAGAAATTCAACCCCGAAGTGCCCCTAAAAATAATTTCACAATTTTCAACAGAAATTTCGTCTGGAATTATGAAAATAGGATTTTGTGCCATAAAATCCTAAACAATCCACTGAGTCTAATGGCGTAGATCATAACACATTCTGACACTTCTAATGACCACAAATAATTAAACTCATAAATCTAGCACCATAGTGAGTGATAACACTGATTATGATGACAGACTAAAACCTGAGTGATTGGTCGATTCGTAAAAACTTATGGGGTTTTCACGAGGTTCCTAAGGTCAACAGAAATTCTACCAGTGAATTTCTAGTGGGCGATTACAAATTCAAAAAAGAAGGAGATCATAATGGCAGTAAGATGAGAGAGGCCGAAGAAAGATTGGTTTAAACTGAATGTGGTCGGAAGTAGTATTAATAATCTTGGAATTTTGGGTGCCGGAGGAGTAGTAAGAAATGAGCTTGGGAAGATGGTTTTTGTGTTTACCGAATTTATTGGAAGCGGTAGCAATAATCTTGCGGAAGTTATAGCCTTGCGAAGAGGGTTTGAGCATTGTAAAAAATTGGGGCTTAATAATATAATTATTGAAATGGACTCGCTTTTGGTTGTTAACTGGATTAAAGAAAGAAGATGTAGTCTTTCGTATTTAGAGGATTTTTGGGAAGACATTATGAATATGTTTGCGGGATGAATTTTTCCATTATCTATCGGGAAGGGAATAAGGTTACAGATGTTTTGGCTCAGTTGGGCAGTAATGGGGTCTCTCATGAGTGGTTAGGTTAGACGGAAGTACCTCATCTATTAAGAGGTATACTTAAAACAGGTTCATGTGGATTGCCTTATCTCAGGAAGTGTGAATGTCTTTAGCATGGATATTACATTTTAGGAAGGACGGCATGCGTGTCAGTGTACTTACTTGCATAAGAATTTTAATATTGTCTGGTTAAATCCTTTATATAGGCATGTTTAATTTGTTTTTTTGTTCAGGTATAAACTTGGTTATTTTGTTTGAGTTATTTGTTTTGGTGTCAAGTGCTTGGGGCTTAATTAGTCTTTCATATTATTGTAAAGCCTGAGTACATTGATGATTACCACGGTATTCCTCCGCCACAAGTGAAAACTTATTAATAAACTTGGGTGAGGGTCACTATTGGACAGGTGACTACTCACTCTTTAATTAAAAAAAAAAAGAAAAACCTTGGAATCTAATACCAAACTTATTTTAACCAATTATTATGGGCAACATGGCTCTCTCAAATGAAATAAATATATGCTTCTGAACCTAGATTTTATTATGTTTGGTCATCAAGAGCGTCTAGAACCTCCAACTTAAAATAATAAAACACCTAAAGTGATGACAATGCTAGACAAAGTAACTTAAAATTATATGCTTGAATCTTTTATTGTGATCATCAATCAGATCAATTGATGGCTAGGATCAATCATCTTCATTTATACAAAGTGCGGTCTATTGATAAATTATGTGTTCCTTTTTCTCAGTTAATATTTTTGCAGATTTTTTCACTCCCCTTGTCCCTTACACCCCTCTCCCCTCTTTTACTTCTTATGGATTGAATTCAGTGATTGGAATTTGGATCATTCCAAAAGAAGAATTTTAGATGTGATGTGGCTATTTTTAATGGCTAGGATATGATTACGGGTTATTCAAACCAACAAGGAGATTGATAAATAAATTGTAATTAGTTTGATGGTGTTGATGTTTTATATATCACTTTATGTACTTGAGGAACTTTGTCCGATGTAATGGTGTTAAAATAGAAATTTAGGTGCTATTGTCATGTGTTGATGAACGCAGATGTCTAGGTTAGTGGAAGAAGAATCAAATTATCAAGTAGTGAGATGTTTGAGTTTGTGCAAAAGCGTTATGCAAAGATAGCTCACTCACAATGGACAACTTAACTTCTCAACTAAATCTTTCATGTCAAATAATGTGCTTTGTGGTGTGATTAGAAAGAATGTCCCTCCATGCAAAGAAGCTTCTCTTGGATCAAGAAAGGCAATGGGGGTGCATGTACTAAAATATCTACTGCCCACATTAGGGTTAACAATACTTGTAGTATCTGTTGTACAAGTCTCAAGAAAACTCCATTGGAAGAAGAACTCAATACTTTGCAACAACAAAGACTCAATGCCTTTATCAACATGCAGAAGAATTTCCCACCAACAACTTTTACAAGCCCTAGAAGGATTCAGTATAAACAACTTACTTGGAGAAGGGTATTTTGGCACAGTTTAAAAAGGACACTCTTAGATGGTACATACGTTGCAATAAAAGTTCTAAACTTGGAACTAGTAGGTGTATTCTAAAGTTTTGACATAGAATGCTATTACAACACGTTCGTCATTGAAATCTTGTCAAAATTATTAGCATTTGTAGTAACATTGACTTCAAAGCACTTGTTTTGGAATACATGTCTAAAAGGAACCTAGAGATGTGGTTGTATTCTAACACCCACTACTTGAACATGGTACAAAGGCTAAATATGATGATTGATGTGGCATTGGCACTTGAATACCTTCATCTTGGTTATTCAACACCTATCGTTCATTGTGATTCGAAGCCGAGCAATGTCTTATTAGATGAATATATGATTGGACATGTTGCTGATTTTGGCATCGCCAAGCTCCTAAGTGATGGAACTTCTCTCACACAAATAATGACCACGGCTACAATTCGGTATATCGCACCAAGTGATGTCAAGTACTATTTTATTATTCTAGTCTTGCATAGATACATAAACGTTATGCTTTGGTAACATGTGGACCTTTGCACTTAATTTATTTGGATTATCATATGTAAAATGATATGTTGTAACGTGGGTAGAGTATGGATCTGAAGGAATTGTTTCTACAAGAGGTGGTGTACAGTTACGGAATCTTATTGATGGAAAGTTTCACAAGAAAGAAGCCCATTGATGATATGTTTACCGGTGAAATGAGCTTAAAGCATTTAGTAGAGGAATCATTTTCGTTTTCGATACTTGAAGTTATTGATGCCAATTAGTTGAGAAATGAAAATGACTATGCTGCTATGGTGACTTGCTTATCCGCAACTATTGGTGTGGCTTTGCATTGTTGTGCAGATTTTCCTAAATGGAGGATCGCTATAAAATATGTTTTAACTAGACTTAAAAAGATCAAATTAAATTATCTACATGATCCTAGAATAGGGTAAGTTGAGTATCAAGTTTCTTTATAGCGGAGGCCGCAATCAAGCCTAGTCAAGTAGAGTTTATTACCAAGTTACAGTTTAATCTATAGACGACATGCAATTTATCCACCACACTTATTCAAACTTGTTTATGAACTATTTGATTAATAAATATTTTCTTAGATGTATAAAATTCATTACTAAAATCTTATGCATTTTCAAGAATTCATATAAATAATTACTTAATTATGTCAAGGTTTTATGAATTGAATTGGAAAATATATAAACTATACGTAAAAGTTAATAATTGGCAAATCTTGCCATTGGCACAAGCTATACATGAGTTCTATTTGAAAACAGATTAAATGTGTATATATAGGTGCACGAACATGCCCAAAATATGTTAACTTTATCTACAAACTTTAGCAAAACAACTTTGAATTACTATAAATAATATAGTTATTATAAATAAATATCAGTATAATGATTTATAACATTCATATTGATTCAAATGACACCCATCATATCATCGTGCTAAGAACATGATTCTCTCTTATATTTTTAAATACTTTTGAATGCTTGGCATAAAGTTTTATAATAATATCTATAAAATAATAAATTTGTAGTATGAGTTTATACAAGTCATAACGGGTTTGGATACGAGTTTGACTTGTATAATATGTCTAGCCTTGATCTTTGTTAGAATTTATGTTTTTCTTAAAACAACAAAAATCAAGACAAGTTCATGAGTTGAGCATGAACAACTCGGTTCATTTACAATATTATTTACAAATCTTGGGATTCCTCTCAAGAGACTTGGGATTCCGCCTAAAAAGCTCCTTAGGCCTTGATCTTAGTAGCCTTAATCCTAGTTAATTCGGAGTTGGGCTATTTGAGAATAAGAACAATTTTGGATATTTGAGTTGGCAAGAGGACCGTATACTTTGGGTTTAATAGAACTATTAGAAGATTCTAGTGCAATATTGATTTTGAGGAAAAGGAGATTTTTGGAGCTTGATTAGTTTAGCAATATTATTTTGAAGAATTTTTTGTGCTTTATTAATTTTCAGGATAAGAAGCCAAGAGGCCCATAAGAGAATGACACACGACATATTGGATGGTTGCTACATTAATGGACTATGCAATTTCGGTTAAATATTTGATGAAATTGGAGAAGGTCCAAAGTGTGGTTTAGAGTAACAACTCGTATTTTAGTGTATTTTTAATTGAAAGATTATTTTTATTAATTAAAATATTGGTTCTCTTGTTTTAAGCTTATCGAATTTTTAGTTGGTTTATTTTTATGATTTTTAATTTGTGAAAATTATTTTGATATGCTTCCTTAATATTAATTATTGTTATGCATTTAAATTGCTCTTCATTTAAAATTAATTTATTGTTGGATTTATTTATTTTCTTTTCTTTTAATCACTATCTTTAAATTATTTTATTTAGCTTGCTGTTTTGAAATCTTTTTCGTTGGATCATTTGGGTGACCCAAGATGTGAGGATTTTTCCCTCACTTTTTCTTTTTCTTTTTTTTTTTTTATTTTTTTATTTTCCTCTTCTTTTATTTTTCTCCTCATTTTCTTTTCTCCACTCTCTCTCTTCTCCCGTGTGATTTCCTTTCTCTCCCCCGTCGGTTCCGTCATCCTTCACCCAGTGCCGCCAAGCGTTGTCGTGGTCGTCACTGCCCCTCCCAACCTCTTCCCCTCCGGCCAGCGACCTCACCCTCTCGCGTCGCCATGAGCTCCCACGCACGGCATCAAGCCGCTATTGGCCACCATTTCTTCACCACATCACCAGCTACCTCCCAGCTACCTAACCTACCCATTCTCAGCTTCGATCTGCTACCGGTGAAGTCCATCTAACTCCATTTTGTATATTGATGTACTTTTTGTATATTGATGCACTTTATCTACCATTGGCAAATTGATATTTGCATGCCAATGACTTCTTGAAAATATCAATTGTATATAAGAACACGGTTAAAGTGGTATTAAATAGAGTACCACCCACCCCTGCCAGCTTGTGTTCGAATTATAGCTGCCTAGCATCTGTCTACTTCAATAGATGTATTGTTATTTGACTCTATGAGGAGTGCAAAAGTGTATATATAACTACATATTATGTGAATCTTCAATATTTGGATGAATGAATGTCCTTTATTAAATTGGAAAAAAAGAAAAGAAAAAGATGATTGCACATAGTTTTGTTGATGTGGATCGTAGATGCATGTTCATCAAAGTAGACAAGTCATCAAATTCCTATATATATGTTACCAATTTACAATGGGAATCCCACACATGGATCAGTAGTAGTAATAAATATGCAATGGGAATGTGGTCTCAGGAAGTATTAGGTCCATGTCCATTAATGCACCACCCTAGTGTATATATAACTACATCAATGTGTATTCCCAACTGAGTTTGGATGAATGAATGTCCTTAATTTATTGAATTATCCAGAAAATAATGCCCCATAGATTTGTTGATGGGAATATTAGTTGTTTACCAAAGTAGATAATCAAAGTTCCATCTTTGCCCTTTATGTTTCTTTTCTAAGTTAATATATGTCCATGCAGGGTGTTTGGTAAGTACTATTAGTATATAGCAATGGTAAATTTCTTGTTCAGGGTGTTATAGATATTCTCATATGAGACACATATAGTGTAACCACATGTAGATCTACAATGAGATAATAGTTTGTGAGAATGATGCATGACAGTGTTATAATTGAGTACTTAGGTATGGTAGAGTTAGAAATTGTGAGCGATTAGTTTTTTGGATGTGAGTTGGGAAGTTCAAGTAATTTATGTATTCTGTTTTTATGCATTTCTTTTTATTTTGTGAAAAACCTTTTCCGGCGAGTAAAATTTGTCGGAAATATTTTTTTTGTCCATTAAACTTATTTGAGGCATCTATGTCGGCGACAATTACTTGCTGAGAATACATAATAGCGACGATAATTTATAATCACTAGAACAAAGATCTTGCAATTTTCAATAATTTATTAACCTTTTGCGACGATATATATCGCCACAATTGATTTTTTTCAATGATTTAATGGTAAATAGAAACTCCATTTTCATCCTTTTTTGGGACATTTACGACGGACTAAAATCATTAGGAATAGTAGCTTTTGCGATGATTTTTGCCTATTGCTGAAATTGATCAGAAGTGAAGGCTTAATTTCGTAAAAAATACAACGAATTAAAAATCGCCGCAAATTATCAAATGCAGTAATTATTAGGGGTATTTGCGACGATTTTGAACATTACAAAAGACCTGATTTCTTAAATTCATATTATATTTATATGAATTCAAACAACATGATGTACAACAATAGAAGGTAATTTTTTTCCGTCTTTAAAAATTTAAGATATTACCATTTTCAAAGTTTAAAAAAAAACCATAAAAATTAATAAACACAATGTTTATCAAGTTTAAAGCTAACGAACTAAACCTTATTTTATTTGGAGTTGTTCTTAAATAGCTAAGCATTGGCATTGTTAGGGTCTATTTGGGAACACAATTGCAATAAGATATTCTTAGATTACTTCAAAACTATTTACAAATTAACTATTTACTATTATTCACAAACTATTACTTAGATAGTGAGTTGGTCTCATCCCATCTCAACATCCAAATATTACTCAAATATAAATATTTTTCAATTTATCTCTCATAATTTTTCATCTAATTATTACAAATTTCAAAATAATGATAAATATAAAAAACAATTAACTTTTCAATTTTCAAAATAAAATAATATTAAAAGCTAAATTAATTTGGATTGGAACCCTAAATTAATTTAGGGTTCCAATCCAAAACCTTAAATTAATTTAGATTAAACATCCTAAAGATATTTGGATTGAATTTGAAAACTATGCTAAAAAAAGAAAAAAAAAAGACTAACCAGACAAGCTGGCCCTTATATATATTGCCTACTTGATATCCATTGCATTCAAAGCTCTATAAGTCTCATCCTTAGTTATAGGACACTAAAATAGTAAAACTTTTCATGTTTTTTTTTTTTTTTTTTTTAATCACAAAGCTGATCTATATGGTTCAAATGCTAGTTAATATAGGTAATATTTCGTATAAGATACACAATATATATTTTGTTCAAAAATTTTTAAGTTTTTTGAGTTCAATTGGAACAAAAATTTCTAAAAATAATGGTATTTTTTTCTTTATCTTTTTGGATGGTAAATTTTGCAATATGCTTGAATAAGAATTGTAAGGAGGTAGTGGCAGTGATATAAACTTATGTGAATGAATTAATTTGAAATTTTGGAATAAATTATGAATAAATTATTGAAACTTGAAAGCATCAGAAAAAGCTTCTAACTATTTTTTGTTTGTTGATTTTTTTTTTCTTTTTGGTTAATTTCATTTTGCAACTCAAAATCATCACTTTTTCATTTTTATCAAATTGTTAATACTTGGATGTTAATTGTTTGGCATGTTGCTATGTTTGCTATAATTTCATTTTTGTTGTTTACTTGAATTCATGAATTCAACAGATTCTAGTATGAGCTCCCATTTTCAAGCTCAGGATACCCCTATCTCTACCACTACTCCTAGTCCTATTCCTACTCTTGGCCCAACACCTACCCCTATGGAACATTGTCCCGTCCCAAGCCCAGTAAGAAATCTGCTTCCATAATTTAGTCTCATTTCACCAAACTAGAGGGTGGTGACCCAAATAACCTCCAAGCCAAGTGTAATCACTGTGAGAAAATTTATGAATGCCACTATAGGAAATATGGCACCTTACAATTAAAGGTGCACTTAGAAGAGCTATGAAAAAAAAGTCAAATATTAAGATCATTACAAGAGAAGAGTAAATCTAGGCTAGAAATTGGACTTAAAAAAATGGTGGATGAGAATAATGGGGGTGCAACGTTGAAGGGGTATACTAAGTATGATCATGATGAGTGTAAGAGACACCTAGCGCATATTGGATTCATTCCAGAGTTCATTAGCTCCTATTGCTTTGGAGGCTTTGATTTGTACGCAGAATTAGATCACGTGGACTCCAATTCATATTCCGGATGCTCTTGACTATGAGGAGACCAACGTCGAGAAGGGTAGTGATCAACTTGGATCTGATAATCGTGAGACTTGAATTTCATTTTCTTATTTTAATTTATTTACTTTCATTTAATCGATATTAATTTCAACTTTAATTGTTATAGTAATACATGAGACGACATCTATGGCTACCTCCGATGCAGTACGACTTTGTGTGTATTGGACCCACCATTGTCATGGTTTGAATAATTTGTCCCTTAATTATTTTTTGCTTTTAAAAATTTATATAATATTTTAGTATCTAATTATTTTGCTTATATGTTTTTTAGCTTTTATATTCTCAATACACATATGCCGAATCCTAATCCTAAGGACACAATGATCTATGCTCATCTTCATCCCAATGACTCAATCTTATCATAGTTAGTACTTTTAATGTTTTGTATTTTATATCTTTGTTTCATATTTATAACTTTATAATTCTAATTTGTTTTATTTTTAACTTATTAATATTGCAGGTTTTATAACTTTTATGATCTCGATTCTCAGTCTCACAACAGTTGACAAAACTCAGTCTCAATGAACTCACCGCCACCCCAAACTGATCAAATTAACCTAATATACTTGTTCTTGAAATCAGTTTATGGCTTCGTGCAGGTATACGACTAGCTAATTAATACCATTAATTGAAACATCAAATCCTATTTTGAGCATGAATTATCCTTCATGCGGTTGAAATGAAAAGATAATTACTCTAGAGTCCACTGTACCACTTATGTTAGCCTCGGATTTGGGCTGGGCATTGCTAGATGTTGGGCTCTAATAGATTTTTTGGACCTATCGCCTTTGTCCAAAACGGAATTCCTACTGAAAATAAATTATCATTTAAGATGTTGGGCTATAAAGTTGCCACTCTTGAGAGATGTATTTAAGTCTTTTTTTTTTTTTTTTTTGAAACTGAGAGATGCATTTGAGTCTAATTACTTTTATAGACTTGGAATATATTAATAATGTACATCAACTTATATAGTTATTATCTTTGGCTGAGTGATCAGATTGCCCTCTTTATTTGATTTTTCATCTCCCAAGCAGATATGAGAGTGATTGCATGATAACATACATGTAGCGTTATCTATCAATAATTGAATTTATTATTCTTAAAAAAGAGTCGATTCAATATAACGTGATAAAATGAGATAAAAGTGTCGTATATATCCTATCTAGTATAAGTATTTAGATTTCTAAATACATAATAAGATACATCTAGAAGGACTATATGGATGTTAAAAAAAAAATGAATTCAATACAAGAAATTGTGGCAATTGATACCGTTGAAATGTTCTACTATTGTTGGAATGAGTCCCTTTGGCAAAGTTGTTACTTGAATATTTTCTACATGCAATTTGACTTGAGATAGATATAGTATATATGTGGACCACACTGTATTTAATATTGAAATTTATATTACTCATGATTACTAATATTCATTGCCGTGAACTAGATATTGTGCGACAAGGCATTAACTTTGTCATATCCATTTTGTCAAATTCATATCCTTGATTTTTAAACCCTCTGGTCAATGCAAAGGACATGCCGGCCCATTAATTAAAACTGGCGTAGCGGAAGCTAACAAAAATTAAAACGAGGAAGATCTGTGTCTTCCTGAAGTAACAGAGGAGCAAATAACGTCCACTTTCTTTATTGATAATCAAAACTGTCCTTCTATTACAATGCAGACCAATATATATCTCTTCAAGGAAGTAAAGAAATTATTGTAGAAGGAAACTAATGACAAACTAGGAAAGAAATAAATTAAATTAATGCCAACGGAAAACTTGTAGAAAGTCAGCAAGTTTCCTTTATTGTCTTTATTGTCTTTATTGTTTTGCCAGAGAAGGAAAGTCCAACGAGTTTCCTTTAATATCTTGATTGCTTTGCTGCTATTGCCCCACGTGTCCTGCATCAGTTCTCCCCCACTTAAAACAGAACTCGACCTCGAGTTGTTACCGACATATAAAGGCTCATCTGGTGGGTAATATTCAAAGAGGTCTGCCATGTTAAAAGTAGAGGAAATGGACATATCTTCAGGCAGCTCAACCACATATGCATTATCATTAACTCTTTTCAAAATGCGGAAAGGTCCATATTTCTTATTCTTCAGCTTCCCATAGGTGCCTGCAGGAAACCGTGACTTTCGAAGGTGGACCATCACTAAGTCTCCCTCTTGAAAAAGCTTGACACGCCTGTGTTTATCAGCGGAAGCTTTGTAACGTTCGTTAGCTTTTTCCAAGTTGTTGCGCACGTCTGAGTGCACTTGTTGGATGCGCTCAGCCATGTGCTCTGCTGCAACGCTGAAGCCAGGAAGTTTGGGCAGGGAAACAAGGTCCAGCATATGCTTCGGTGGACTGGTATACACGATCTCAAACGGTGTTTTCCCGGTGGACCGATTGCACATATTATTGAAAGCAAATTCCACCTGAGGAAGTGCAACGTCCCACTGCTTTGGCTTTTCTCCTGAGATGCACCGTATCATGTTACCGAGTGTACGGTTGGTCACTTCCGTTTGGCCATCCGTCTGTGGGTGGCAAGTGGTGCTGTACTTGAGGGAGGTGCCAAATTTCTTCCACAGAGTGATCCAAAAGTGACTTAAGAATTTGACGTCTCTGTCCGAAATTATGGATTTCGGTACCCCGTGAAGGCGTACAATTTCTTTGAAGAAAAGGTTGGCTATATTTGAGGCATCTGCGGTCTTTCGACAGGGGATGAAATGTGCCATTTTGGAGAATCGATCAACAATGACAAAAACCGAGTCCACACCCCGTTGAGTTCGTGGAAGACCAAGCACAAAATCCATGCTCAAATCTTGCCATATGTTTTCTGGAATTGGCAAAGGAGAATACAACCCAGTGTTTTGGGCTTGCCCTTTTCCCACTTGGCACACTGGGCACCTCTGAACAAAACGACCCACATCACGTCTGAGTTGTGGCCAAAAATAACGCCCAGCTGCGAGAGTGATGGTCTTGTCTCGACCCACATGACCACCTAAGCCACCGCCATGCAACTCACGTAGGATTTGTTCCCGTAGAGATGATCGGGGAATACAAAGTTGAGTGCCATGGAAAAGGAACCCATCGTGGACATGGAAGTCAGCTGCTGGTTGTCGCGTAATGCACTTGCTCCAGGTGTCGGCAAAATCCTCATCTTCGGCATATAATTCTTTCAGTTGTTCAAAACCCGTAACTTCCACCCGCAATGTTGCAAGTAATTGAGCACGGCGGCTCAAAGCGTCAGCTACTCTGTTTTCTTTGCCCGACTTATGTTTCAGCACCATAGTGAATTTCTGTATGAAAGTAATCCAACGGGCATGCATGCGATTTAAATGATTCTGAGTGTTAATGAATTTCAAGGCTTGGTGGTCGCTATACAACACAAACTCCCGTTGTATTAAGTAATGCTCCCAATGCTTTAAAGATCGAATGATGGCATAAAACTCTAGTTCATAAGCAGTCCATTTTCTTCTAGCGTCATTCAGCTTTTCACTAAAGAATTCGACGGGTTTACCTTCCTGAGAGAGAACAGCTCCAATACCAATCACGGATGCATCGCATTCTACTTCAAACAATTTGTCAAAGTTGGGCAAGGTGAGTATGGGTGCGGTGGACAACTTTTCTTTCAAGGCTTTGAAGCTGATTTCTTGGTCTTCTCCCCACTGGAACTTTCCTTTCTTCATGCATTCCGTGAGGGGTGCAGCAATAGTGCTGAAATTTCGGATGAAACGTCTATAGAAAGTTGCTAACCCGTGAAAGCTTCGGACTTGCGTGACAGTGGTGGGATTTGGCCATTCTCGAATGGCACGGACCTTCTCCTGGTCCACGTGAATGCCTTCCGTGCTTACCACAAAGCCAAGAAATAACAACCTGGTGGTGAAGAAAGCGCATTTCTTTAGATTAACATACAGCTTATTATCGTGTAGGACTGATAATACCTCCCGTAAGTGATCAATGTGCTGCTGCTCGTCTTGGCTATAGAGGAGGATGTCGTCGAAGTAGACAACAACAAACTTCCCGATAAAGGGTTTGAGGACTTGATGCATGATGCGCATGAAGGTGCTAGGGGCGTTGGAGAGACCAAAGGGCATCACTAGCCACTCATACAGCCCTTCTTTAGTTTTGAATGCCGTCTTCCATTCGTCACCAGGCCGGATTCTAACTTGATGATATCCACTGCGTAAGTCAATTTTGGAGAAGATTTTCGATCCTGCAAGCATATCCAACATGTCATTTAATCTAGGAATAGGAAACCTGTATTTCACCGTGATTTTGTTAATAGCGCGGCTGTCCACACACATCCTCCAAGTCCCATCCTTCTTGGGCGTGAGTAAGGCGGGCACGGCACACGGACTCATGCTTTCCCGAATCAGTCCCTTGCGAATGAGGTCCTCAACTTGCTCTTGCAGAATCTGATTTTCTTTTGGACTCATACGGTAATGTGGGAGGTTAGGTAGACTTGCCCCTGGAACTAAATCGATATGGTGCTGAATCTCTCGCATGGGAGGAAGGCCTTCGGGTAATTCTTGTGGAGCGAGCCCCTCAAACTCATCTAGTAGACATTGCACTTGTGGAGGGACTTCAAGTACCTCGGCATTCTGCTCTCCCTTCACAACTAATGACCATACTTCCCCAGCTTCTTTTACATCCCTCATGAATTGGTCCTCGGTCACAGTTAGAAAAGATCCTTTCTTCACCATAGCTATAGGATCTGAACTCTTAGCAGCTGTCATGGGTACCAGCAATATTTTCCTTTCATGCCACCAAAATGAGTACACATTGTCACGCCCTTTATAAGTGGCGTTTGTATCGAACTGCCACGGTTGCCCAAGCAATAGGTGACAGGCATCCATCTCCACAACATCACAAGTGGCTTCATCTTTGTAGAACTTTCCTATGGAAAAAGGAATTCAACACAGAGTGGACACGCGTGCCTCAGCTCCTTTTTGGATCCAACTGATTTTGTATGGGTGAGGGTGCTTTTCGGTCTTCAATTGTAGTGCTGTCACGAGGGCCTTCGAAACTATGTTCTCGCAACTGCCACTATCAATTATCAAGTTGCACACCTTATTGTTAATAGTGCAGCAGGTCTTGAAGATCTCATGTCTCTGAGTTTTCTCTTCATGTTTAGTTGTCAACAAAAGACGTTGAATCACACAGTTCACCATCTCACCCTCGTCTCTTTCAACCAATTCAGCTTCCTCTTCCTCATCACTAACTGTTTCCCTCGAGTCACTTTCTCCACCCTCAATCACGTTGACGGGTCGCCGTGAAGGGCACTCATTAGAGCGATGACCAGGTTGGTTACAACGAAAACACTTCCCTGTTATGGGCCTGGTATAAGGATTATTGCTGGAACTGCCTTTCTGTAAAGGTTGTGCCACGGAGGGTCCTTGCGCCTGGTTACTATCGCTGCTCCTTTGTGGTCTGCTAGAGGACGGCATCTGTGGAGTACTGGGTTGGTGGCCTGCAGTTTTGGGTGATGGCACGAAGCTTGTTGTTCGTGGTGTTGGACGAGCCAGCTGCATCTCAATCTTCATGGCTAAATTAACAGCTTCTGATAGCGTCCAAGCGGTGTGCAATGACACTTTGTCTTGGATTGCTAATCGCAACCCCCCAATATACCTTGCCACCTGCTGTCCTTCAGTTTTAGACAAGTTGTTTCGCGAGTTCAACCGGTAAAATTCCTCTGTATACTCATTAATAGTTTTGGTTCCTTGTCGGCAGTTTTGATATTGTTGATACAAAATTTGTTCATAATCTAGTGGAAGAAACCTTGCTCTCATCAAACGCTTCATCTTAGGCCATGCACGAACTGGTTGTTTGCCTTGGCGCCTTCGATTATTTTGCATCTGCTCCCACCAAGCTGATGCCCCCCTCTTAATTTATATGCCACTAACTTCACTTGTTGCACGTCAGGGATTTGCATGTAGTCGAAGAAATTCTCTACTTCTAACAGCCAGTCAAGGAAATTTTCGACATGGAGGTGGCCATTGAAACACGGCAGGTCAATTTTTATTCGGTAGTTATTCATATTATCCGGGGCTCTCCTATTACCTCGGTCTCCCCGAACAGGGGTTTCAACTTCATTATCGCTGGAAGAGTCACCAGCCACTTGTTGTCTTTGTCGAGGTATGAAACCACGACCACCACCAACTCGGCCTCGACCTCCATCATTACGATTCCTGGGACCATTGACGTGGACATCGGCAATAGTCTGCTGTATCTCCTGCAACATGCGCTCGATACCCTCGAAACGCTGCTGGGTTTGTTGGCTTTGAGATCGTACGGCTGCCCAAAGGGCTGAGACTCCGCGTTCCTCATCACCGGAGTGATTTCCCTCAGTCTCATCTCTCGCCATTAGGCCAGGCGCAACCTGGTCTGATGCCAATTGGCGTAGCGGAAGCTAACAAAAATTAAAACGAGGAAGATCTGTGTCTTCCTGAAGTAACAGAGGAGCAAATAACGTCCACTTTCTTTATTGATAATCAAAACTGTCCTTCTATTACAATGCAGACCAATATATATCTCTTCAAGGAAGTAAAGAAAGAAGTAAAGAAATTATTATAGAGGGAAACTAACGACAAACTAGGAAAGAAATAAATTAAATTAATGCCAACGGAAAACTTGTAGAAAGTCAGCAAGTTTCCTTTATTGTCTTTATTGTCTTTATTGTTTTGTCAGAGAAGGAAAGTCCAACGAGTTTCCTTTAATATCTTGATTGCTTTGCTGCTATTGCCCTACGTGTCCTGCATCAAAAACACTCTACTTATTATAAAGGGCTAGCTCGGTCTTGTTAGTTGAAAACTGCATGTTTCCACATCATGTACGTTGGTGACCTATTGAGTTTATCCTTATCTTCACAAGCTACAATTTCTTTAAATATCAGTGATCTTGTTCTTCCTTTGACTACAACACAAATCCCAATACCTCATTACACATAGACTACTCATGGCCGGCCAAACTACCTGTTTCCTCATCTTCCGTTTTCTGCCACTGCTTCTCATGTCTTGTTTAACTACTGATGCAAAAATTCCAAACATTACCACAGATCAATATGCTCTTCTTGCCTTGAAAGCTCATATTTCTTATGACCCTCACCATATTTTGACAACAAATTGGTCCACCAGAACTTCAGTTTGTAATTGGGTCGGTGTCACCTGTGGTTCCCGACATCATCGGGTTACAGCCTTGAACCTTTCCAACAATGGTCTTGTAGGAACCATTCCTCCACATATAGGAAACCTTTCATTTCTTGTCAGCCTAAGCATAAGGAACAATAGTTTTCATGGCTCAATGCCAAACGAATTATCTCATCTTTATCGCTTGGAACTCATGCATTTCGGATACAATGAATTCAGTGGAGAAATCCCATCATGGATAGGATTGCTAACCAAACTTCAAATTTTATGTCTTATAACCAACAATTTCATAGGTACTATCCCATCATCTCTATTTAACAGTACATCTTCATTGCAACAAATTGTACTTCAAGATAATCAGCTTTGGGGCTCCATACCATCCTCTATCTTCAAAGTGTCTACGTTGCAAAGAATTGATATTCTTGCAGAAAACAAGTTTTCAGGTCCAATGCCCTCCTTTTTGTTCAACATGTCTTCACTGCAATATATTGATCTCAGTAATAATACGCTATCTGGTACACTACCACCGGAAGTAGGGAACTTAACCACGCTTACAGTTTTAAACCTTGGCAATAACAACTTCGAAGGTATATATAATATTTAGTCTTGATTGGTAGGTTATGCTGTTAATTATGATCGGTAAGTAAATTCCAATATTTGTTTCTAAAGTATAATTGCATGTTTCACAGGTAGTCAGCTCCCATCCTCTTTGTTCAAGTGCAAACAGTTGCAATTTTTAAACTTGTGGTCTAATAATTTCACAGGAAAACTATTTCCCGAAATAGGGAACTTAACCAAGCTCACACTTTTATTTCTTGCCTACAACAACTTCGAAGGTACGTGACGTCTTGTATTAGTTGATTATAAATTAGATGCCACTGTGTCACCGTTGATTTAGTACATATGCATGTTCTATATATGATCTTCTCTAATTAGGTACTTCCAAATGAAAGCAATAAAATAATTGGTTAGTTTGGGCCAACTGGTAGGGACAGTACCCCATGGTGGAATATGTAATTTTCCCTTGAATTTGTCATTAAAAAGTCATTTGGGATAAGCCGTAAGTAGCAATAATTTTAATCTACCTCCAGTTTTGATAGATTCGCAAACTTAATTGGAATTATTATTCTCCACCATTGTTAAATCCCATTGTCGAGTGTACCTATGAAAATAGAGTAAGTTAACAATGCTGGCTAGCGTATAGTATTAAACCTTGGCAACAACTAAATTCTTTTAATGTAATGTAACCTTAGTCTTGTTTTGGTCGACGACTATTGTTGATGTTATGTTTCGCGTGCTGGGGTTCCCGACTCACACCTTTGATTGCGTCGTCCTTTGAATCCAGAGAATTTGTGTCCGTGCGTATTCAATAGTCTGCGCGCTACCGGGCTCCTTGCCAACCGTCCAAGAGTAGGTCCTGGTGAGCCATTGTCCCTGAGACGTACTCATCGATTCCTTCGAACCTGGCCCCAAAAGATGTTCCCAGTTGGGTTCGTCATTCCGGGCTCAGCACGGATTGTCCTGCTCGGACTCTTAGCTCACGGAGAGGTCTAGTCTGTGGCCCGGAACCTTCGGGCTTGGTCTCCTTAGGCCTAGAGCTCCCAGGTCCGGCCTCTTTGGGCTCGAGCCTTTCGAGGATGGGCCTCTCCCTCTCACTACCCCGCGAATTCCTATCGTGTGTGCGTGGTGGGAATTCATTACGTCGTCGTCCGTTTGGCTTCCGGCGCTTCAAGTTCCCAAGATCAATCATCATTGATGGGGTGCCTCCCTTCTTCTTTCAAGGATTGATTAGACACGTGGGCATCCCTCCCTTCGCCTCCCGGGATCTTACAGGCTTGTGCCCCTCACTTTCTTGACACAACGCCTTCCAGCCCTACTGCCCCTCCTGGAATCGTGCGCCGCATGGCACCTTATGATGGCGCTTTTGTCAGAGTCGCTTCATTTCCAGTGCACTTTCCAGCCTGTCTCCACTATATAAGGCTCTTATTTTCACATCTTCTCCACCGTCCCCTTCTATTTTTTTTTTCGTGCATTTGCTGTTCTCGCTCTCTTTCTTTCCGGCAGTCACATTTCCCTTCATTCTCTTCTTTTGCTCAATGTCCTTTGTCGTCTCCTACTACTACGATGGCTCCTAAAGTTGACTCTATGCCTCCATATTTGAAGGAGAAACGCTGGGTTTCTTCCGTTTCTGGTGACGACCTCAAGGCGTTTCATTCTAAGTACAACATTCCTCCTACTGTTATTCTGGAGATTTCTCGGGACAGTGACGAGGGTTGCTCTCTTCTAGCTAATGTTCGCCAATGGTCTTTGCCTCCCTTTCTATCGTCCGGTTCGTGAGGTTTTGCATTACCTTGGACTGGCCCCTTTGCAACTCCACCCCAATGCGTGGCGCCTCTTGATATCCAGCTGTATCATCTTCTGGATGATACTCAGCAAGACTCCCGAGGAATATCCCGACCTAACGGCTCGAGAATTCTTGTTTGCCTCTCGGCTCGTCTACCGTCTGGGAAGCATCGTCAGTTTCTAGGCCCAGTCCCCCGGCCGCAAGATTGCCTCTTTTGTGCGACGTCATTCAAGTATAAAGGAGTGGTGTCGGAAGTTCATCTTCGTGTCGGGTTCGGATTGAAAATTTTTCGAGGGGGAGGCAGCCCACAAGGAATTCCCTATTCAAGTCTGCTGGGGGTTTCCCCCTTCCGCGAAAAGCATGGAATTTACCCTCAATTTGAGGGAAGAGGCTTGATTGGAGCTAGTGACTACTTGGGCGCTAGCCCATCCTAACGAGTTGCAAAACCGACCTAGTTTCGTCCAACGCGAATACTTGGGACTACCTATCTATGCCTGACCGTTCGTACACCGTCGGGAGGAACTTCTTGGGTAGCATTGCTCCCCCTAGATTCGACCCTCTCCCCCAAGCTTGCTTCAAGCTCTTCTGGTCGCCAGGGAAAACGACCAAGGGTACGCCACAATTCCCCTCCACAAACTGGTGAGGTCAGGGATTTTTCTTCTTCCGGCGATCGCGCTGAAGACCCTGGAAGCCGAACCCATGCGCCTCAGGGCTAGGGGTCCGTGAGGGCAAAGATCCCGGTTCCTTCAACATGGGGAAGTACATCGTTCCCTAGTAGCTCGGGCCCTACCGCTAGGCCCTCTACCCCAACGAGCTCTCGGTTGGCTCCCATAGATCCCTTTCCAAACCCGTTGCTCCCTTTCGCGGAAGAGTTGGATGCATGCGATCTTGAGGCCGCCTTTTTTGCTTCCCTATCACATTCCCAGCCCCACGCGCCCAGCACCTTTGAGCCATTTACATCTTTCAAGGATGCCCTGAGGGGGAAAGTAGCCCGTTAGCTTCTCGAGTCGAGACTGACTCCTTCTCCGGATTCGAGCTATAGGGGTGTTAGCGGGGATGGGACGTTTACAGAGACCGGGTCGCGAGGGACTGAGTCTAGCTCCTCCCGCGCCTCTAGTTAGGGAGGGGTGAGGGTGGAGTTCATCCGTCATGACGAAGAAGAAAAAGAAGAAGAAATCGATGCAGGCAGAGACTGGCCGAGGCCCGAAAGTCCATCCCCTGTGTTTCGGTGCTCGGGTGAGGCCACCCTGAGTGCTTCCCCAGCGGCGGGGGTTCCCCCCTTCTTCGTCCGTAGGGCCGAGCGGGTCCGACCGTGGTCCAGACTTCCAAGACCCTCCAGTCTTCATTGACTTGAGTGATGATGACGACTCTAAGGCTTTATCCCCCGTGGCATCTGGGCCCTGCAATGAGACTTGGAGGTCCCTTCCAAGCTTTTCTTGGCAGTTAGTCCCCGCGGGTCCCTCATCTTCCTCTAGGGAAGGACGAATGCCGGCCCCAGCCTCAACCTTGGATGAAGCTCGTGCTGCGGCTACCGAGCGCATGCGTCAGATGTTGCGACCCTTATTTGACCAGGTATTTCTCTTCGTGCTACACATCTTGTCGTGACCGTCCGGTCTTCTTTTTCTCATATACCTATGTGTGTCTTGCAGGCTGCTGGCCAGTTGGCCACAACGATTGGTGGAGAACTGGGAGAATTGGAAGAGGCCAACAGTGAGCTCAGGACGCTGGCGCGTTTTGGGTACTTGAAGTTGAAGATGGCGGCCTGAAGAATAAAGAGTCTCAAGTTGTAGTGAAGGAGCAAAACCAGAACTTGGAGGGTCAATTGCACGACGCGAAATTTGCCTGGCAGGCCTTCGGGCAAGAATCGGCCACTTGAGAAGCGAGTTGGTGACCGTTCAGGAGCAGTTGGAGTCCGCTCAGTAAGAGCTACAAAAGTCCAGAGAAGAGACTGAGGTAGCTCGAAGGGAGTTGGTGGATTCCCAGTGAGATTGGGGTTTGCCTGCTAGACAGCATTCGCATCTGCTATTCTGACATTTAAGGCACTCTCAGAAGGCTCAACTCTTAAGAAAGTGGTTGTGACAGGCCAAGGCTCGTATCGGTGAACTCGCCTAGTCAGGCATTCCGAAGAACATTCACCTCCTATCCCGGAATAATGAGATTGCTGGCCTGAAGTCCCGTCTGGAGGATGTCGCCAAACGTGCCGGGGAGATTCAATCCCGGATTGCCTCACAGCTATCCGGAAGGCCTCGATCGGATGCATAAGCATTGACCTCCTATTTGGGACACTGCATGGTCTCATGGCTATCTTGAAGGCCTCGATCGGATGCATAAGCATTTACTGTAGAACCCCGAGCAGGACCTGCAGACGTTGTCACTCGACTCCCTTCCTCCCCTACCTAAGGTGCAATCTTATGTCAAGAACTTCGAGAAGCCAGGGTACTCCCCATTTTTGCCGAGTGCTCCCCCGCCTCCTCTGCCTAGTGATGTGCTAGGCCCTTCTTGCTTGAATTCCCACTTTTTTTTTATGTTGGTCGCTTTTTTTTTTCTTAACACTTTTTGCGGCCTTGTTTGGCACTCCCTGTCTTTTCTAGTAATTATGTATGGTTATTGATGAATCAAATCGAAACTTATTTCCTGCAGCGTGTCATGTTCCTTTACTCTTCTCTCCTCCCCCCTTTCTTTTTCCTTTGTTGCGGTTGCCTTTTTTGGACTGGGAGTCGAGACTTGGCTCGAAGGCCTGGGACCCTACCTCTCAGCGAGTTAAGGGGCTCGCCTTCTTGCGAGTGCTAGGACTCATCTTTGTTGGACGGGGAGTCGGGACTTGGCTCGGAGGCCTAGGACCCTACCCTGTAGCGAGTCAAGAGGTTCACCTTCTTGTGAGTGCTAGAACTCGTCTTTGTTGGACTGGGAGTCGGGACCCGACTTGGAGGCCTAAGACCATACCCCGCAGCAAGTCAAGGGGCTCACCTTCTTGCGAGTGTTGGGACTCATCTTTGTTGGACGGGGAGTCAAGACCCGGCTCGGAGGCTTGGGACCGTATCTTGCAGCGTGTCAAGGAGCCTGCCTTCTTGCGAGTGCTGGGACTCATCTTTGTTGGACTGGGGTCGGGACCCAACTTAGAGGCTTGGGACCATACCCCGCAGTGAGTCAATGGGCTCGCCTTCTTGCGAGTGCTGGGAGTCATCTTTGCTGAAGGGGGGGTCGGGACCCGGCTCAAACGCCTAGGACCTTACCCCGTAGCGAGTCAAGGGGCTCACCTTCTTGCGAGTGTTGTGACTCGTCTTTGCTGGATGGGGAGTCAAGATCCTGCTAGAAGGCCTGGGATCGTACCCCGCAGCGAGTCAAAGGGCTCGCCTTCTTGGGTGTGTTGGGACTCGTCTTTGTTGGATGGGGAGCCGAGACCCGACTCTGAGGCCTGAGATAGTACCCCACAGTGAGTCAAGGGGCTTGCCTTCTTGTGAGTGTTGGGACTCGTCTTTGTTGGACGAGGCGTCAGGACCAGGCTCGGAGGCTTAGGACCTTACCCCGCATCGAGTCAATGGGCTCGCCTTCTTGCGAGTGTTGTGACTCATCTTTGTTGGACGGGGAGTCGAGATCCGGCTCGGAGGCCTGGGACCGTATCCCGCAGCGAGTCAAAGGGCTCACCTTCTTGGGAGTGCTGGGACTAGTCTTTGTTGGACAGGGGGTCAGGACCCGGCTTGGAGGCCTGGGACCTTACCCCGCAGCGAGTCAAGGGGCTCGCCTTCTTACGAGTGATGGGACTCATCTTTGTTGGATGGGGAGTCGAGACCTGACTCGGAGGCCTGGGACACACAGTGAGTCAAGGGGCTCGCCTTCTTGTGAGTGCTGGGACTTGTCTTTGTTGGACAAGGGGTCAGGACCCGGCTCGGAGGGCTAGGACCATACCTCGCAGCGAGTCAAGGGGCTCGCTTTCTTGCGAGTGCTGGGACTTGTCTTTGTTGGACGGGGAGTCGGGACACAGCTCAGAGGCCTAGGACCTTACCCCGCAACGAGTCAAGGGACTCGCCTTCTTGCGAGTGCTGGAACTCTTCTTTGTTGGACTGGGAGTCGGGACCTGACTCAAAGGCCTGGGATCGTACCCCACATCGAGTTAAGGGGCTCGCCTTCTTCAGAGTGTTGGGACTCGTCTTTGTTGGATGGGGGTCGGGACCCGGCTCAGAGGCCTGGTCATTCATTCGAAAGAAAAGTAACACGAGGTTTGAGAGGAACATCCGGGCGTTCTCATTCATTCGTGGTTATTCGTACAAAGCATCACAACGTATTTCTACACGTAAAACTTCTTCAAGTGTTCAGCGTTCCATGGGTGGGGTAGCTCGTGCCCTTGGCAATCTTTAAAGCGATAGGAATCTCGCCGGTTACTCGCAGTTACAACATACGGGCCTTCCGAACGTGGTCCCAGCTTTCTCTCTTCGAGGGTAGTTACCCCAGTTTTCCGTACTACCAGGGCCCCCACCTTGAAAGAACGCGGCCTGACTCGCCTGTTGAAGTATTGCTCCACTTTTCGCTTGTTATTCGTAGTCCAGACCGCTGCCTCTTCTCTTCTCTCTTCCAGGACATCTAAGCTCTCGGCTAATCTTTTGTCATTTGTGTCCACGTTGAAATGCTAGACACGGAAAGTTGGGAGCCCGACTTGTACAGGGATCACTGCTTCGCTGCCGTAGGTAAGGTTGAAGGGTGTCTCTCTGGTGGGGGTCTGGACGGTGGTCCGATACGCCCACAGCACACTTGGGAGTTCCTCGGCCCAGGCTCCTTTGTGCGCTCCAATCTTCTTCTTGAAGGTGGAAATGAGAGTTTTGTTAGTTGCCTTGGCCTGTCCGTTGGCTTGAGGTTGTCTGGGCAAGGAGTACTTTACTTTAATCCGGAGCTCCACACACCACTCCGGTAATGCATGCAGTCGAACTGTTTTCCATTGTCCCATATGAATTTTTGTGGTATGCCGAACCGGCAGATTACTGACTTCCATAGGAATGTCGTGATGATCTTGGAGGTGTTGCTCTTGGAGGTGATGCTCGCGGGTGCCTCATCTTCAAAGCATTTTATGAAATAATTGACTGCGATGACAACGAACTTGACTCCTCCTCTTGCCGTCGGGAAAGGGTCAATCAGGTCCAGGCCCCATTGGGCGAAAGGCCATGGAGCCATGATTGATGTTAGCTCCTCCGCCAGGCAATGTGGAATCGGCCCATGCTCTTGACATTTCGTGTATTTCTTGGTGAAGTCTTCCGCATTTTTGAGGGAGCAGGGCCAATAATACCCAGCTTGGGTTACTATTGCAACGAGGTCCCTCCCTCCTAGATGACTTCCAAAAATCCCCTCATGAATCTCCGCTAGCACGTATTGGGCTTCGTCTAGCTAAAGGCACCTAATGAGTGGCTCAGAGAAACCTCTCTTATACAGGACTCCTTCCGACATGGTGAACTTGGCCACCCTGTTCCTGACCTTTCGTGATTCTCCCAGGTCGCTGGGTAGCTGTCCTTCCTGTAGGTATTTCTGGATATCGGTGGCCCTCTAGGGACATGCTAGGGTCGTGACTAACACTTCCAACCCGATGGAGGAGGTGTCAACTATTCTGACCACCGTGTGTTTCGGAAGGGGAAGTTCTTCCTGCCCCGACGCACCCCTCGCGAGACGATCTTCCTTCTGGTTCTTTCCTCTTGGCACTTGATGGATGTTCAAATAGCGAACCTGGTCACATTCATTGTAGACCAACTGGAGGTACTTCTTCAGTTTTTCCCCCTTCGTTGCAAATTGCCCTAGCACTTGGCTGACTACTACTTGGGAATCCACCCTCACCTATATCTCTTTAGCCCCTAGTAACCGTGCCATTATCATCCCGGCCAAGAGTGCTTCATACTCAGCTTCGTTTTTTGTCGTTCTGAAAGCTAGCTTGACTGCATAGTTGTGTTCCACCCCTTGCTCAATGATGATATGCATCCTTACTCTCCCGTTCGCCCAGCAGGATGAGCCATCGACGTAGACCTATCAAGGCTTTCCTTGGGGTGCGTTCGAAACTTCTTCCGAAAAATTGGTGAACTCGGCCACAAAATCTGCCAACACTTGTGCTTTGATTACGACTCGAGGCTAGTACTCCATGTCGAACTCGCTGAGTTCAATCGCCCACTTGGCGAGCCACGCCGAGGTATCGGGCTTCTACAATACTTTCTTAAGGGGAAGGTCGGTCAGAACTCTCATTGGGTGGGCCTGGAAATACAGTCTTATTCTTCGGGCCGCAGCAACCAGGTCGAGTACTAACATCTCCATTCGGGGGTACCTTGCTTCCGCACGCACCGCGGATGGCCTGGCTCATGTAGTAGACGGGCTGCTGCCCTTCTTCCGTGTCTCAGACAAGTACGGCCAAAATAGCATGAGGTGATACTGCTAGGTACACCATCAAGGTTTCCCCGAGTTGCGTTGGCTAAGCAGTGGGGGGTGACTCAAGTACAATGTCAAATCGGTGAAAGCTTTTTCGTAAGTTCCATCCCACCCCTGGGCTTTCCTCAAGACTTGAAGAAGGGCAAGCATCATTCGGTTCATCTAGCAATGAAACGGTTCAGTGCCTCTCCTCGCTCAGCCAGCCTCTGGACCTCGTGCAGGTTGCGAGGAGAGGGCGTCCTGATCACAGCCTCCACCTTCTCTGGGTTTGCCTCAATCCCTCTCTCGAAGACCATGAATCCCAAGAACATAGTTGTCTCTACTCCGAACGTGCACTTCAACGGGTTCAGCTTCATCCAGTATTTCTGAAGAATGGAAAATGCTTCTCTCAAATCCGCCAAGTGCTGCCCTAGCTCCTTACTTTTTACCAGCAAGTCTTCTACGTACACCTCCAAATTTCGACCGATCTGTTGTTTGAACATCTGGTTAACCAACCTTTGGTAGGTGGCCCCTGCATTTTTAAGGCTGAACAACATGCTCTCTTCAAGGGCTTTAGTGTCAGTTCCCTTGCACAACCAGGTTTGTGTGTGCGTGGCCTCCTCCTTGGGGTCGTGCTGGCATTTCTCCCCTGCTTTTAGTGTCTGATGCCCCCTTTTTCCCTTGGTCGCGGTTCCCTCATGGACTCGACACCTTCGAGCCCGCTCGCTCCAATTCGGCCCACCGCGGGGCAATCAGGGCCTCGAGCATATCTTCAGTGTTGATGAACCCATCCGCCTGATTCATAAATTTCCTTAGCATTGTAGGGGTCTTTCGCACTATCTCAGCTGTGAACGGATTCAGAGGCCAGATTACCCCTTGGAGAGCTGCCAACGTGATCTTCTCATCTTGGTCATCGGTGGTCATTCGCTCCCGATTGAATCGTCCGAGATACGACTTCAAGGTCTCACCATCTTGCTATTTGAAGGTTAGGAGGTAAGCTGTCGGGCGTCTCCTCTTCCAACTTGCCAGGAATTGAGTCATGAAAGGCAGGTGAGCTCCTCAAAGCTATCTACCATCTCTGTGCCTAGTGACCCAAACCATATTCGGGCGGCTCCTTTCAGTGTCAGTGGGAAGGCTTGGCAGGCAACTTCCCCTGGGAAACCGTTCAGGGCCATGCGGGCTTTGAATGTCTTTAGGTGTTCCAGAGGATCTTTGGTCCCGTCCTAGATTTCCACCTGGGTAACTTTGAACTTGGGACGTAGTGGCACCGCCATGACTCCCGCGTTGTACGGGAGGTCGGTGCTGACGAGTAGCTGGTCTATGGTGGATGGCTTGTCTATCTTTTTAGTCCTCTCTGCGCATTTATCCCCAAGTTCTCGAATTTGAACGTGCATCTTGCACCTTTCTTCTTCCACCGCGGCGTCTGTAGGGACCTGTCATGAAATCTCCTATTCATTGCGACTTGGTTCCGCCCCTCCCGTTAGCTCTTCATTGGCACGTTTGAAGGTTGTGTTCTCCTGTCGTAGCATCCCGGTCTCTTCCATCAACTTCCTCACTATTTCCTCCATTCTCGCAAGCCTTGCTTCCACCTTCTCTTCTTCGTCGTCTCCCCTTCGCTTAGCTTGGGACAGCGTCATTGCCAGCATGCGAAGTACACGTTGTTATGGAAAATGATCCCACAGACAGCGCCACTGTTGATGTCGCGTTTCGCAACCTGAGCACTTTCGTGGTATCCAAGCTCGCGCCACCAGAAAAATAGGAAGAAGGGCTTCGATGACGTCCGAAGTCACTCCGATGCCTTAGTCAGTGAAGGATTCTCTATTTGGGAATTATGGGAATAGTAAGAACAATTAGAAAATTAAGCCCGCGCTCCCATGGGTAGGGAGCCCATTATTTATACCTGGTACAAGTCATGCTGCTATGGGGGTCGTGATATGTCAGTGTCAGTCCTGCCACCACTCATTTCCCTTTGTCATGATGCGTCCGCTTGCCGCTCTGGCGACTGAAGTCGATCGTGGTGTGTCAGTTGTGTTGGGGCTTGTCCTTTGCTGGGAAGGGGAACCGTGGCACATCAGGTGTCAGGCTCTCTACCACTTATTTCTTGTTGCCACTACTTGTGTCAGCCCACAGCTCTGGCGGCTGACAGGGATCGTCACATGTCAGGTTGTAGGTAAGGCTATCCTTAATGCAGGGATGCGTTGTCGCGTGTTGGGCTCCCGACTCACACCTCTGATTGTGTCATCCTTTGAATCCAGAGAGTTTGTGTCAGTATGTATTCAGTAGTCCGCGCGCTGCCAGGCTCCTTGCCCAACAACCCATAGTAGATCCTCGCAGGCCGCCGTCCCCCGAGACGTACTCATCAGTTCCTCCAAACCCATCCCCAAAAGATGTTCCCAGTTGGGTTCGCCATTCTGGGCTAAACACTAAGTCATTCGGCTTGGACTCTTAGCTCATAAAGGGGACTAGTCCGTGGCCCAGAACCTTTGGGCTTGGTCTCCTTAGGCCTAGAGCTCCCAAGTCCGGCCTCTTTGGGCTCGGGCCTTTTGGGGATGGGCCTCATCCCTCTCAACTTTGTTGATATATATCACCATTCATGATTAGTATATATGCAATCTCAATTAAATAAATTTGTTGATAGTTTTTTAGTGAAGCAAAAACGATTTGGTGTATGGAAGTTGGGATTTTTTTTTTAGATATTGGAATTAATTTTAAGCAAATAAAAGTAAATGATTTTTTCGTGAAAAGATCAAAATATTTCAATGGTTAGATCAATATATATTAACAAAAATTCTCAAAATATTCTTCTAGTCAGTGCGACAAGGAAAACAAAAATAGTAATTATGTAAAAACTGCACCCACTAGAGTGCATGTGGCTTCGATCCAGTACCACTGCAATCAACTTAAAGGTGGCTCGACCAATTATAAATGTTGCATGCCTTATAATCAACCTCCATGGTGTATATTCCAAGTCTTGATTGTTCTCTTACAACTAATTATTAGTTGTATGTTTTATTCGTTATAAAATATTATTTTAATAGATTTATTGTGGCTGCAGGTGCAATACCAAGTGAAATTGGTAATTTGCAGAACCTAGAGTATTTGAATCTGGAAGCTAACAATTTTTTTGGCACAATTCCACTGGAGATATTCAATATCTCAACAATGCAGGAGATCGGAATAACAGACAATTACCTCTCAGGCACTCTTCCATCTAATATGGGCCACTTCCTTCCAAATCTCAAGGTGATTTTTCTTGGAGAAAATGAATTTAGTGGAACAATTCCAGCCTCTATTTCCAATGCTTCACAGCTCATTATAGTCGTCTTGACAATTAACTCATTCTCTGGGCTTGATTCCAAAAACACTTGGTAATATAAGGCTCCTCCAACGACTCTACCTAAGATCCAATAATTTGACCATGGAATCTTCAGAATTGAGTATTTTTTCATATTTTTCAAACAACGCATATCTCAATACTTTGGATTTATCTATGAATCCACTAAATGGAGTCCTTCCTAATTCCATTGGAAACCTCTCGACCTTTTTTGAACAACTTGATCTCTCTGGTTGCAATATTAAGGGCAACATTCCCATAGATATTGGCAATTTAAGTAGATTGACATATATGTCCTAGGGCGACAATGATTTGGCTGGACCTATTCCAACTACAATAGGAAGATTAAGCATGCTCGAACGTTTGAAACTTTCTAGTAATAGACTAAAAGGTCCAATCCCGTTCGATATCTGTTACTTAGGGAGATTGGGAGAGTTATCTTTAGCTGGCAACAAGCTTTCCAGGCAGATTCCCGAAAGCATAAATAATATGACTTCATTAAGATTTCTCAGCTTAACCTTCAACCAATTAACTTCAAGGATTCCTTCGAGCTTGTGGAGGTTGACAGATCTCTTGGAGGTCGACTTGTCATCCAATTCCCTAAGTGGCTCTCTTTCATTAAATATTGGAAATATGAAGGTTTTAACAATATTGAATTTATCAAGAAATCAATTATCAGGTCATATCCCAGAAACAATTGGTGGGCTCATATCTCTAGTCAATCTCTCTTTGGCAGTCAATCAATTAGAGGGCTCTATTCCTATATCTTTTGGTGGATTAGTAAGCTTGGAGTTGTTAGATCTTGCTAGTAACAACTTGTCTGGGGAGATACCCAAGTCCTTAGAAGTGCTACGGTACCTCAAATATCTAAATGTCTCCTACAATAAACTACGGGGAGAAATTCCAACACAAGGACCATTTATTAACTTCTCAATTGAATCATTCATGTGAAATGATGCACTTTGTGGTGTGATTAGACTGAATGTTCCTCCATGCAAAGAAGCTTCTCTGGGACCAAAAAAGGCAATGGGGGTGCGTATACTAAAATATGTAATGCCCACATTAGGGTTAATGATACTTGTATTATCCGTTGTACTAGTTTCAAGAAAACTCCATGGGAAGAAGAATTCTAAACTTTCCAACAACAAAGACTCGATGCCTTTATCAACATGGAGAAGAGTTTCGCACCAACAACTTTTAGAAGCCACAGAAGGGTTCAGTGCAAACAACTTACTTGGAGAAGGGAGTTTCGGCTCAGTTTATAAAGGGACACTCTTAGATGGTACATACGTTGCAATAAAAGTCCTAAACTTGGAACTAGAAGGTGCATTCAAAAGTTTTGATATAGAATGTGAGATATTACGACACATTCGTCATCGAAATCTTGGCAAAATCATTAGCGTTTGTAGTAACATTGACTTCAAAGCACTTGTTTTGGAATACATGCCTAAAGGGAACCTAGAAATGTGGTTGTATTCTAACACCTATTGCTTGAATATGCTACAAAGGCTAAATATAATGATTGATGTGGCAACAGCACTTGAATACCTTCATCTTGGTTATTCAACACCTATTGTTCATTGTGATTTGAAGCCGAGCAATGTCTTATTACATGAAGATATGGTTGGACATGTTGCTGATTTTGGCATCGCCAAACTCCTAAGTGATGGAACTTTTCTCACGCAAACAATGACCATGGCTACAATTGGGTATATGGCACCAGGTGATGTCAAGTACTATTTTTATCATTCTAGTCTTGCATTGAAACATAAATGTTCTGCTTTGGTAACATATATAAGGACCTTTGCACTTAATTTATTTGGATTATCATATGTGAAATGATATGTTTTAACGTGTGTAGAGTATGGATCTGAAGGAATTGTTTCTACAAGAGGTGATGTGTATAGTTATAGAATCTTATTGATGGAAACTTTCACAAGAAAGAAGCCCATTGATGATATGTTTACTGGCGAAATGAGCTTAAAGCGTTTAGTAGAGGAATCATTTTCGCTTTCGATACTTGAAGTTATTGATTCCAATTTGCTGAGTAATGAAAATGACTATGCTGCTATGGAGACCTGCTTATCAGCAACTATGGGCTTGGCTTTGCATTGTTGTGCAGATTTGCCTGAACAGAGGATCCATATAAAAAATGTTTTAGCCAGACTTAACAAGATCAAATTAAAGTATCTACATGATCAGCAATCGGGCTAGTCAAGTAGAGTTTATTACCAAGCTACAGTTTAATCTACAATCGGTATGCAATTTATCTACCACACTTATTAGAACTTGTTCATTAACTGTTTGATTAATTATTATTTTCTTAGATGTATAAAATTCTTTAAAAAATCTTATGCATTTTGAAGAATTCATATAAATAATTACTTAATTATGTCCAGATAATATGAATTAAATTGGCAAATATGTAAACTATATATAAAAGTTAATAACTGGCAAATCTTTCCATTGGCACAAGCTATATATATATATATATGAGTTCTATAATAAAACAAATTAAATGTGTATATATACAGGTGCACGAACACACCAAAAATATCTTAACTCTATCTACAAACTTCAGCAACAAAACATTGAATTATTATAAATAATATAGTTATTATAAATAAATATCAATATATTGATTTATAACATTCATATTGACTCAAATGACACTCATCGTATCATCATGCTAAGAACATGATTCTCTCTGATATTTTTAAATACTTTCGAATACTTGGCTTAAAGTTTAATATAAGATCTACAAAATAATAAATTTGAAGTAGCTCGTGTTCATACAAGTCATAACGAGTTTAGATACGAGTTTGACTTGTATAATAAGTCCAGCCTAGATTTTTGTTAGAATTTATGTTTTTCTTAAAACAACAAAAATCGAGACAAGTTCATGAGTTGAGCATGAACAACTTGTTTCATTTACAACATTATTTACAAATCTTGTGATTCCTCTCAAGAGACTTGTTTGACCCATTACCTTGTTACAATACACACAAATAGAAGTCTACAAATATTAGAGCAATGAAGGCAAACAAACATATTTTTCTATTCTCGGAGAACAATGATAGGAGTTCTTCTCCTTGTACTGTTGATCAGACTGTAACATATCTATCATTGTGTGTAGACATGCTCCCAACATTACAGGAGAGAAGCAAGACGTTGATGTCAGGATTCTCGGTAATCCTGGTTTTGGCAGCTTGGGCAAGTCTCCTTCTAGATTTCGCACTCTCTTCTGACTCTAGGGTGTCTTGAGGGATGTGGAATTGCCCCATTTTACAGTTGTGTATATAGTAGTGACAAAACCAGAGATGATGTCTCTTTGGGGTCTAAACTTCTATTCCAATAATAAGCTTTTGAATATGATGGATATTGACTTGTATAACAATACAAAAAGGAAACTACAAGCATTCAAGTTGTTTAACCTTTTCACGCATGTCATGGTGGTAATAATAGATCATGAATAATAAAGTATGATTTTATCTCTTCAATGGAGAAATTAATATTTTGATCCAAAATTAAGATCTTAATAAAGAAAAAGAAAATAGTTAAATGTACTAAGTTATAATAAATATAGACAAATACATTGTTCCTCTTAGGAAAAAAAAATACTCTTGTAGGAGATAAAATATATCAGGCCCAAAGTGATTTTCTAATCAAAGCCCAAGGTTGAGGGTCTCTTCTAGAGGGAAGATAGAGAGAAGGAAGGAGAGGACAAAAGGTTGAGGAACGAGAGTGTAACGCCCCGTCTCCGAAGGTCCAGAGAGTTAACTCATATTACCTGATAATCAACTCTAACATTGCTAATACACTTCCAAAAGCTCCAAATCAACGTAAACATTTCAAATTTAATTAATCACACAAACTCATATGTCAAATCATCAATACCGTAACCACAAGAAAATATCAACTTCTCTACGTGTCACTTAACTCACATTTCGACAATATAATTAACAAAAATCACCAATACTCATTGAACACTTTCTATCCCTAATCCACTATTCTTAAGTCGTCTCACTCAATGCTTCATAGTCTTGATCCTCAGCTGAAAAATCTAAAATCATCTGAAAATATTGTGAAGATAAAGGGGATGAGTTATCAACAATTCAGTAAGCAGAGAACATATGCTAGTATGTAAACATGAGCATTTTCACAGAGTTCAGAATGCAGAAACAAAACATTTCAGTTTTCAATATGCATATCTCAAAAATACATATTATCAGAAATCCAGAGCGATATTTCAAACATTTCATATTCAAAAAGCAACTATTCATATTCAAATACTCATTTGGCACAACATAACTGAACATCTTCATCTTATCATATCATATCAGAACAGAGGCCATGTTTAACCCCCGTGGTAGGGTTGTGCATTCTGCGGAAAGCCAAGCAGAATATAAATCACCATGAATATCAAACCGATTGCACTCAGAACAGAAATCCACTATTATATCATGTGGTAGGGCCAGAGGTCACTATTATATCCCGTGACAGGGCCAAAGGTCACTATTATATCCATGACAGGGTCAAAAGTCACTATTGTATCCCGTGACAGGGCCAGAGGTCACTATTGTATCCCGTGACAGGGCCAGAGGTCACTATGGTATCCTGTGACAAGGCCACATATCAGGGCAAAACAGAATCAGAATCATCATATCAGAATCAGAGTCAAAACAGAATCAGAAAATCATGCCATAGGTTTTTCAGATGCCAGATCATACAAAAACAGAGTACTGAAATTCAAATCATCTCACATTTTCCAAAACAGATTCAGAACATCTTAACATCACATGCAAATTTTCATATTCGCTCATTTTTTCACAGTTCAGAAACAGAATGCTAAAAATAAGCTCATGTCCACTCCAGTCATGCCAGAAAATATTTTCTTCTTATACAGAATCTCATGAGCAATGCAGAACAAATAACTGAGATTGTTTAACATTTATTTTCATAACACAACATGCACATTTTCAAAATTGATCTCAATCCATTTTATTTTTATGCAAAGTCTAGCATAGGAACCCCGCTTACCTAGACTTCTTAGATTTTCAAAATTTTTCTAAAAAATGTCGAGTTGACTGTAAATCATCACCTATAAAAATAATCACGATATTTCTGTAAGTTTTCAATCAATCACGTATTTCGATATTTACGCCTAAACTTCTAAAATAATCTATTTTAATTCCTCAAAACTTAAAACCCTCGTGATCCCAAAATATATCAGCACTTTCTAAAATCATCAATATCCACAATAACCAATGTCAAGCTCAAAACACCAATATTTAAACCCGAAACAGCCAACAAATCTCACAGCATAAACCAATCACACAAACAACTCCATCATCCAATCTAACCGACCCCCTTACTCCTTGGACTCAGTCCGGCACCACCAACCAATTCACAGTAAAACGAGTTAGTGCAAAAATACATTTAAATCATAAAAGTTCTTTGAGAAAATACTTACAGCGCTTTATTATAATTTTCAAAGGATCACGGAGCTGTAAGAAGTGACAACCCAGCTACAGAACAGTGCAAAATGCATTGTGGCTGCGGATCTCAAAAATCTACTTTTGAACGGGGACAAACCAAGACCCAAGATTGATAGGGAAGGACTTAAGGATGTTGGTGAAGCCAATGGTGGTGGAGGTTGGCCGTGGGTGGCGGTGTAGAGGGTGGTTGAAGACTAAAATGCCCAAATCGAAAATGTTGATGAATGTGCTTCACTGGTGGCAGATCGGGGCTGAGGATGGGTGCATTAGGTTGCTAAGAGGTCGAGGATGAAGTGGTGAAGAAATGGTGGCCAGAGGTGGCACGACGGCGGTGCTGGAGCGAAGAGAAGGTTGAGGCTTCAAGCCATGCGTGGGGACTCATGGCGGCGCGAAAGGGGTTGGGATTGAAGGGGTGGTCGCCGGCCGGTAGGGAAAGGAAGGAGAGGGACGGTGTCAGTCATGGCGGTGTGCGGCGGTGGGTTGGGTGGAGATGAAGAAAACACACGGGGGAGAGGGGAGGGGTGCAGCACGGGAGAGGATAGAGAGAGAGGAGAAAAGAAATGGAGGGAAAAGAGAAGAGGAAGAAAGAAAAAGAGGAAAAGAAAAAAGTGTGGGAAGGAAATGAGGTCCAATCCTCACATTATCACATCTTGGGTCACAAAAATGATCAAACGAAAAAGATTTCAAAATAACAAGTTAAATAAAATAGTTTAAACATAGTGATTAAATGGAAATAAAACAATTAAACCCAACAATAAACTAATTTAAAATAAAAAGAAATTTAAATGCATAACAATAATTAATATTAAAGAAACATATCAAATTTAATTTCTGAACTTAAAAAAATTATAAATAAATCTAACGAAAGATCTGATAAATTTACAACAAGAGAACCAATATTTAAATTAATAAAAAAATAATCCTTCAATTAAAACACACTAAAATATGGGGTGTTACATCCTCCCCCCCTTAAAAAAATTTTGTCCTCGAAATTTGCTTAGCTAATTGTCGTTACTTCCAATGGGCTAATCATGTTTCTGTTGCGCATTCTGTATTGAGTTGAATTCGAGCCTACACTGCGTTGCGTTGGTTCTTGCCTCGCGCAGCCAAATCAGTCCTTTGAGTCGGGTTGGGGTTCTTGTTCCCATCTGGTTGCCTTGGACAATCTCTAACGAGGTGGCTATGCTTCCCACATCGAAAACACCGTCCATATTTCCTTCTACAATGCCCAAAGTGTACTACGCTGCATGACTTGCAGGAGTTATTCCGTTGATTGTCCTGCACCTGTCTCTGGTCTGAGTTGCTACATTTGTTCCTCTTCTTCCATGGCCCTTGATCCATACTAGAGGATCCATGTGACGTAGCTCTCTTTCTCTGTTCCTGCAACTCAGCGCTTCTCTTAAGATTCTACTCCACTAGCATCGCTTTATGAACCAAGTCTAAAAAGTTTTGAATTTCTAAAACCATAACCCGTTCGTAGATTCTGTGATTTAAACCTTCGGGTTTTCTTATCCTCATCGGGAATCAAAAAATGGGGCGAAGTGCGATAACTTTGCAAATTTTGAAGCAAACTGGCGTACCGTCATGGTACCTTGCACCAAGTTAGTAAACTCTCGGGCTTTAGCTTCCCGGTCTGCTTTCGGAAAGAAGCGGTCGAAGAAGTTTTGCTTAAAGTGAGGCCAGCTCACTACTCCAGTTCCATCAGCTTCTCTGATGGCTTTCTCAAAGTTCCACGATCTCTTCGCTTCTTTAATCAATTTAAAAGCTAC